>NW_020955769.1:0-59827 GCF_003031625.1 Empidonax traillii | reverse complement strand
CAAATATTAAGAAAGTAATGGCATTTCCTGGAAGATTATGAGCACTGTTATTACTCTGTAGGTTACCATTCTACCTCTGCACTGTCTAAAGTGCACTGTGTTGCTAAATTTCTAAATTCTGTTAGCTCTGTCAGTAAGGTATATTGTGAAAAGACAGCACTTACTGCCTGTTGTTTCAATGCCAGTTCAGAAAAGCCATAGACAACAAAGAAAAATCATTTAGCCTGTAATATAAAATTATGTTTTACCGATTAGTGTTTTGAGTAAGTACTAATGTGTCTTGCTCACAACCTACCTTATTATATCCTACAACCTGAGATTAATTTACATTGCATTTTATATTTTCAGGTGTTATTGCCTGTGGATATTTTCATTCCTGTAGAGAATTCCAGCCTGAAGTATGTGATCTGGTGGAAAAATTGGTCTCAACAGGCAGAATATTGTGGCAGCGGACAAAGGTATAGATTACAGGAAAAGTTTAATCACAGTCAATCTGAACAGTGTCTATTGGTGTAGTTTAAGTGACTGTTCACTAAGAAGGTGTCTATAACATAAAAACACATACACCCCAAACCCAAACAAACAAACTAAAGGGAGAAAGATGTCTTGGAGAGGAAACTTGGAAAATATCAGATTTCTGTATGCAACAGATGAATGGAAATAGCAGTCCATTCGTTCCTATAATTGAATTCATGTTGCCCCAAACTTTAATCACCATAGATAAGGAACACAGACAGAAATTCTTTATAAATTATAATTTTTAATTTATAAAGCCAGAGCAACATACAAAACAATTGCATCTTTTAAGAGTTGGTGTTCTACATGTAGTGCTAGATCCTGCTTTCAAACAAATTAGATACTTGTGGTGACTTTTAACGAAGACTCTTTGTTATGTGTGAAAATTATTTGGGGTTTTTTTTGTTATTTTATTTTTATGTTTTATATTTGTTATTAATTATAAATTTATATTTTATATTATTCTTGATTCCTTCTAAATGTGACTGATTTTTAATATTGACAACATTTTTTTTAGGCAAAGATGCTGCCTACACCATCTAAATTCCACTATATCTTTAACCTTCGAGACCTTTCTAGAATTTGGCAAGGAATGTTAACTATAAAGGCAGAAGAATGCAACAGCAGCACTGTCCTTCTAAGGCTTTTTAGACATGAATGTACCAGAGTAATTGCTGACAGGTATAATAAGTATAGCGTTTTATATTTAGTAGGTTTAACCATTTACTACATTTATGCTCATACATCCATAAAACCTCAGAATACAATAAAACTTATTAGGTCAGTATGAAAAATTTTGTCTTATTTTACATGAAGTCTGCATTGCGATATTATCCCAATAAATACGGTGCTGTGTTCTGATAGATTAACCCAGTAATTGGATGGACAACATCCAAGTGTGCACATATTTTATAACCTACTTTTTTTTTGTACTTTGGCTACACTCAGCAAGTTACACTGTAGAAAAGAAAATTGTATAGTGTCCTACATTTTTATGCAAAGAATTATATAAAATTGCTTTGATCTCCTTACAGAAAAAAAACTATTCAAAATATTCATAAAACAGATACATATATGAACTATACATGTTAGAGATCAGTATTATTTTTCTATTTATAGTGTCTGATTTTCTTGTGCAATTCTAAAGTAGGACTGTAGCTACCACTAAAAACTTGACATATACCCACTACTACTGTGAATTATTATAATTAATATAATTTTTTCTTATTCTGATGTCCTGAGGAAGAGCCTTCATAATTTTTATTAAACTACTGTTTTATAATTAAAGTATTAAATGTTTACTCTCAAAAATATGTATTCTTATTTTCTTACAGTTCATTTACTTTATAAGGCTATGACAAAGTGAAAGAACTGAGAAATATCTTGCCACAGACACAAGAAGGCATATTATAGTGCTTTTGCTTTTAATTATACCCAAAGATTTTGAATTGGAAAGTAATTAGGAGTTACCTGCCGTGATCCAATTTTTTTCAAAATTCATCATAGCTGAAAAAGATTAAAATGGAATTTATCTATTTTAAGATGCTGACTACATAAACACATTCTGTTGTAGGTAATTCAACATGGTAGCAAGCAAGGTGAATGCATAATGATTGCATTGTATTCAAGCAGAGTCAGGCTTAATCATATTATTCTAGTAACTTTTCAACATAAAGGCAAGATCAAAGGTATAAAAGCATTATAAACAGTTCCATCTCCGTTTTTGAAATGTAAGAGGGAGAAAGGGTATGTAATAGAAAGTATATGTTGGTATGTGGACCTTAGCATGTACTCAGTGGAAACAGAGAAAAACATTATATGTGAAACTTAGTGTTGATTGCACACTGCCAAAACTGGTGGATGAAACAACTGCCCTCCATTTCGTGTAAATGTTATAAACAATTCCAAACAAAACATAGACCATTGTCAAAAGGTTTTGTTTACCATCCCTACCTGCGTCTTCTAGAATGCCTCCTTTTCTTGCATAAGAGTTCTGAATCACTGACAGAGGCTGTCTCATTTTTGCCCTCAAGGTGCATTAGCAAACTTGAGTTAAGAGCCAAGGAAGATTTCTATTATGAGCAGTTTCAATATCCCAAGAAGAACTCTAATCCTGCTCACTTTCTCCTCTCCCCTAACATACGTATGCTAAGCTCAGTAAATGTATGCAGGAAATCTAAAAGGAGATCTTATTCATCAGTTGTCAAGAACATTAAAATGAAGGCCAGACTTTTCTGCTAACTTTAACAGTTATTATTATTGTAACCAGACATAGCCTACTCAGTGTAAATCCACCACAAAGTCTGAAGAGTGCTGATATTTCTAACTGCCTGAAATATTGCATATTATACAAACTTTCACACTGGCTGAAATATACGTATAAATGCATTTATATGTGCCATAGAGTGTTGTTGATATAAAAAGGGGAAAAATGTTTAATTTTAATTTGAAGTTAAGATCAGACCCACTGATGCACTGTACAGTGTATTAGTTTCTGATTTAAAGTTAGGAGTAATACCATTGACATTTACTGAAACGGTCTTTTATTTCTTTTATTTGTTGTGGGGACTTTAAAAATGCATGAAAGATACATATTTGCACAGATATGCTACAGACAGTAGAAAGAGGGAGAGAGAGAGTGTAGTCATGCAGTCCCTTCTTGCACAATGCTTTTAGATTTCCTAGTGGTTAGTATTATATTATAATGTCATCACAAAACCCCTCTAACAAGAATGAAATTTATAATGTATATCTAGGCTGTCTCTGTACCACAGCTCTTCAGTTCTTCCTTGAAAACCCAGAGTACTGAGCTTTTCTATTTTCCTCTCAGTTGTATCACTGAAAAGAAAAAGAAGTCGATAAATGAAAGTTGGGGCTTTTGAACTTTGACATTCATAGTTGGACTTCACTTTTTCTGTGGTCAGTGTGGCTCTCACCTTTTATGCTTGTCAGTAACTGCCAAGTAGCATTCTTGATTGCTTCTCAGATAATCACAGCAACAAACTGCTTTGACAGAGTAGTCAAAGGCCTGATCTGTATTAAAATCAGATTGAATCTATCAAGGGAAGCAAATAAAGTTGTTTAAACTATGACATGTAGTCATTAGTATCTGTTTGCAGACTTGGTTTCATTACTCCCTCCAACCCCAGCATATATTCCCCTCTGTTATTTATGGGTTTTGGTGTAAGGGAGGTTGAGAACAGAGTCAGGTTGGAGTGACATGTATTATCTTTCTTTCACTGTTCCTTGTCTCATTGCAGTTTCATTAGCAGTGCTATAATAACATAATTTGTGCTATTCTATTCCAGGTTAAGATTATAAGGGTTACTTAGCAATGGTTATTTGGGAAAGAATTCACCGTTTTTAATTCTTTCTTATCTGAAAAATTAAATGGTCCGTCATTGCCTAGTCCTAGGTGAAAGTTGCAAGTCAAATTATTTTTAGTTCATATTTTATGGGACTGACATACTTTAGGAGTATGGAAGCATTTGATTTCTGTGAATGCTGCCTAATCTATTTCTGTGACTATTGTCTATTATGTGTTGTTCTTGGAAATGTTGTGTTGGTTTTCTTTAGTATTTAGTTACCTTTTTTTTCACTTGAATTTTTTTTTCCTAAATTTGTACTAATATATGATTTTTAGATTTAATACTCCTGAAGATACAGTCTGGTTTGATACAGCTCTTGCTAAAACAATGGAGGAATGTCTGGATACAGATTTAACCAAAGTTCTTGAAGCTGAACCATATTTTGTAGACTTTTTACGGGACGAGCCTGAAGCTAGTGGTGAGGAACCAGAAGATGCAGAGCTTCAAGCACCAAAGGTTTATGAGGAGGTATTTCATTTTTCACATAAAATACTAGGCACTGAAGTTTTCCTTTAATTTGTAAGTATGTTATATTGCTGAACTTGTATAATACAGAAAATTTTGTTGAATGCCTACCACATTTTTTGTGAAAATATACCTAAATTTTTCTGGTTAGTATGCAATAAATCATTTTAGTGATGTTAGAGTTAGTAATGCCATATAAATGTGGTTTATTCATTCTTATTCCCTGTGCTTTTTTTTCCACCATTAGCAAAAAAATTTCTGCTTACGCACATTTACAGTCGTTACAGTGAATTAGTAAGATAATATCATTACACATGGCCGATGTATAAACTGAAGTTTGTGTAAAAATAGTGCAGTTTTAAAACTGAGAAGGGCGATACTAGTGTTGTTACTGATTTTGTTTGTTTGTTTGTTTGTTTGTTTTCAGATTCCAAGCTTTGAATTTCTTTCTAACAAATTGCGGGCGTATCAAGGACAATACAATGAGAATATTAGAGGATCATTTCTTGATTTGGTGTTTTTCAAGGATGCAATGACACATCTTATTAAGGTTTTGTATTGTTACTTTTTAATTAGTTTAAACATCACAACAGTGTTCCCGATTTAAGCAAGCCATGGTTAGGGGGCATGTTCTGTAAAGCTATTCTTATCCCCAAACCTACTTGCCGTTTTTGCCTAGTCATTTTCAAGTCCTAGGAAAGAGCTACAATCCTTTTACCTGTTTGCCTGTTTTATAATAAATTCCTTATTTAACATATTTGTTTAAACCTCCACTTATTCAGAGGTATGAAGATTTTCCTTGATAGGAAAGGTGAGATCATAAAGAGTTGTTATAAGTTAGTATAAGAATTTAGACAACTCAATTCCAATTAAACATTGATAAATTTATTAAGCAAGCGATAATAAAGCAAAACGGCGCTGGGTGGCCTGGGGGTGAGTGCCCCGCCGAGGCACACCCTGAAAATGTAGTAAATGCTCCTTTTATACATTCTCAAGTCCCGGGTATTTGGATATAAATCTGTTTGTGGCTTGAGTTCGTGGCTCATTAAGTGGTCGTCTGGCGCTTGTCAGAGATGAAAGGTGCAGTTCTTATCAGTTGCAAATTCTACCGACACTGATACTTGTTTGTTTATTGACACTTGCTTGATTAGCAAGCTATCTGTGAAACTTGTTTAAGAAAAAGTTTCTGACTCCCTCATACACATAAGATTTTATGAACAAAGTTAACCCTTCTATTACAAGTTACATTTATATTTTGTATACGGAACGATTTTTAATAATTTGGGATTTAGAGAACACTTCAAAGGTTTCTGTACCTGAAAGGTGACCAAAACAACATGAGTTAGAATCTGACTGGGTGGGAGACAGGAGAAGAAATATAGTAGTAGAATCAGTAGTAGAATCAGTATGTAGGGTAGAGTTTAGGGTAGGGTGCGGTTCTCAATTTACAGTCATTTGTACCCCTATGCAGAAAGGAATATTTAAGAAAAGAATTCATCTGAAGTTGGAATCTAATTCATGGGGGAAGGAAATAAAGGCAAAGTATGAGATTTGTCTGAAGCACTGTGTCTCAGGTTTAAGAAGTTGTGTTAGCTGTCTCAGGAATTACTTTGGATGATCTGTTTACTGAAAGACACTTAAAAGTTGCTCTGAAACAAAACCAGATGGAGATGTTTTGTTCTTTTCTAGCTGATTTCAAATTGAGTGTTTGTTTTGCATTTAAACAGAAGTAAATGATTTTCTTTTCAAATATAGTTCATGTGATACTAGGTGAATTTCAGAAGACCTTGAAAGTCTCTGACTCTCCATTTTTATTGGCAAGTTTTAATCCGAATATCTGTGATATGCAGTTAGTGACAGCAGGGCTTCTTTGTACTAAAGTGACAATATATTTACTCACCCTCATAATTTTGTATTTAGACTTCTTTAATATAGTTATCTGGATAGGCTTAGAGGGAACTATGCATTAAACCAAAATTTCTTAGAAGGAAAAAATTATTATTATATTTCAAAAGCTTAATGGAGATGCCAATCTTTTGCATTTTATGCATAATTTACATGAGGACCAAAGCATAAGGAAGAATCTGAAAAGTAGTTGTGCACTAACATATAATAAAACTAAAGAAGATATGATGTATATGGAGGAGATGTGTGATAATGCAGTAAGATAGTAAATTTGTAATCCAGCTTTTGTATCAGAGAGACTTGGTAAGAAAACTATTACAAAGGAAATGTTGCAGGTAGATAAAATAGAATACATTCAGGATTATGCCTTCAACATAAAATGGAGCTCAAAATGTATTTATGTATTTAAATCCTATGTGTAACTGATCATAACCATCCTATATCCTTGTATGCATCTTCTTCATTAGCTACGCAAAATTCCTAAAGAATTTAGAAATGTTCTTTTGAGAGGAAAAATTTTCTGCAAGTATCCTTTTAATAATCTTTACACTGTAATACAGGAAATGAGGTGTAAAGCATAATAGATTTTTAATTTTGCTAGTTAATATTTAAATTTAAATTTATTAGTGATATTTTCATTCATTATTTTCTCTATAGATTTCCCGGATTATTCGAACAGCATATGGAAATGCTTTACTTGTTGGAGTTGGTGGTTCTGGAAAACAAAGTCTTGCAAAGTTGGCCTCCTTTATTGCTGGTTATAAAATATTTCAGATCACTTTAACCAGGTAGGAAATGCAAGAAATATATAAATCACATTTAAGGTATTGGGAGTGGGGGGGTATCTTTTTGGTGTTGTTTTGTTGTTTGTTTGTTTCCCCAATAAATTCTTATATGATTTGTATACAACACTTTGGATTTAGTTTGACTTGGAAAGGGTGGACAATGTGTTAGCTATTCCTGTGCCAAAATATGTGTTTTCGCAAAGAATGTTTGCATTATTATTTTTAAAATACTATGTTCCAAAAAATAGCAGTATTATGAGTTGTTTTTAATTAAGAGGTAATATTCCTTATTGCTCCCAGATCCTATAATGTAACCAATCTGGCAGATGATCTAAAATTGTTGTATAGAACAGCTGGACTAGACGGACAAGGCATCACTTTTATTTTCACTGATAATGAAATAAAAGAGGAGTCATTTTTGGAATATGTAAATAATCTGCTGTCTTCAGGCGAGGTAAGAGTCTCAACCTGACAGGTAATGTACTTTGGAATCAGGAAACTGTAAAATTTGTTCTCACTGCCTTATTTATTTTGGCAATAAGCTGTAGACTCAAGAATGATTAAAATATTTCAGCTTCTCAAATAGGGAGTACTCTGGGTATGTAGTTCCTTTATCTCTATTTCAATGTAAGCCAGGAGAATATAAAAGTAAATGATGATTCAGTGACCATTCCTAGTTTTTAATTGAGTTACCTAAGTCTAATTCAAGGAAGAATCTGGTTTTTAGTCTAAACTGTGTATTTGCAGAGAGAGATATACAGATATAAAAAGAAAAATATTTTTAAATTCTGTAATAATTATGTCCATGCAATTAATTTTCTTATCAATTTTTATTTTACAAAAAGATTTCTAATTTATTTCCTCGGGATGAACTGGATGAAATCACCCAAGCATTAATACCTGTGATGAAAAAAGAGATGCCTCGACATCCTCCTACCTTTGATAATCTCTATGAATACTTTTTAACTCGAGCAAAGAGGAATTTGCATGTTGTCCTCTGCTTTTCTCCAGTAAGTTTTTTCTTTGTATCTCTTTTCCATACTTTCATTAGTAAACTGTCCTATATGGTGTGAGAGGATTAGTCAAGTTTTATATTTTTAAGGAAGTTTCAAGATGCATGAAAAGATTACTGAAATCCAGTTGTAATTGCTTAGATAATAAAAATAGTAGTAAAGTTGTCAGAACTTAAAATCAAAATAGTTAAAAATTAAATAATTCCTTACACGTTAAAGTATTTTTATTTTATTCCTCTGAAATATTCTTTTCTAATACACATCAATGAATGTATCATTTTGAAATCCTTGCTTGTCACTTGAAAACAACATTTTATTGGAAATTAAAATAAATTGTTTGACATTTCAAAATATTAAACCCATATACATTTGTCATGAACTTCTTCAAATTTCATAAAATATTGAATGTTGAAATTGTAGCAAAATACCATTAGAAAAGAAAAAAAAATTCATGGTGTTTTAAGCAGAAAATCATCAAGAAATACACTATTTAGTTTTTTGTATAAATTAAATGGTTTGATTGACCTTAGATTAAGAATCATATTGTAAATTAACACTGATACTCTCTTCAGGTTGGTGAGAAGTTCCGTGCACGTTCTTTGAAATTTCCCGGTCTGATATCAGGGTGCACCATGGATTGGTTCAGCCGATGGCCCAAGGAAGCTCTTGTAGCTGTATCCAATTATTTTCTTTCAGAATTTAATATGGTCTGCTCTCCATCAGTTAAAACAGAAATAGTGGAAACCATGGGTCTTTTCCATGATATAGTTTCAGAAAGCTGTGAGAATTATTTCCAAAGGTAATATTTTCTACAAATGCAATAATTCAACCCCAAAATGATGCTAATGATAGTGGTTTTTGAACTCATTGTGTTGTAAGTATCAGTAAGTGTATTTTAAGACTAGTAAAAAATTAATCTGCTATATCAATATATCCTAAGGACATGAAAAAGAATTGTTATTATGTTGCAAAGTCTTTATCTTCATTCCCAGTATTCAACAATCTTTAATATTGCTTATGTGGATAAAACAATGTAATTGGTAGCAAGGATTTGCATTATGAAGAAGATTTTGAATGAACTGAGACGATTTATTTAATTTCCTCTTTCACTGAAATTAATCAAATGTACGTATCAAAAATATGTGCAAAGTTGATGTTGCCAATATTCTTTGATTTAGGTATCGACGAAGAGCTTATGTAACCCCTAAATCCTATCTCTCTTTCATCAATGGCTACAAAGAAATTTATGCTGAAAAGTTAGAGAGTATTAGTGAACAAGCTGAACGCATGCAAACTGGTAAGCGTATAATTCCATGTATGATCTCAAATGATCTGGTTTTTTTTCATATTTTATTTTCACATTATATAAATTTCCCTCTACGGATCTCTTGCCAGTTTCTGAAATCAGGACTTATCATCAGTCCTCTTTGAGATGGGGTTAAAGTCTGAGAACCTTTAAGATTTCAGAGCGTGGGTTCATTTTGGTTTTTTTGTATTCTTTCTACAGTTTTTCTATTTGCAAAATTAATGCAAAAGTAGTAATGTAAGTAGCTTCAGCACTGTCAATAAAATGTCACGTGTAATTTTTAGTAGCTGCTGACATGTCATCACAAGTTTCCTATGTGATCTTCAAAACAAAATGATCATGTGCATGTGAACATGGACATATATGTGTTCTACTGCAGCATCTTTATATCACTGATGCTTAGAAAACCATGTCTTTCAGCTTATAGCAATACTTATACGAGTTAAAAAATATTCTGATTAGCTTCACTTGCACAGATAAAATGTATTACAAAAGAACAAAAATACTGATCATTCCAGACTACAAATGTGCTCCACTGTTTACTGCATCCTAAAGAACATTCTCAAAAAATTTATTTAAAATTATTTAGCTACCATCTCACACATCCATCCTTTCTTCATTTAATGCCCAACAAGAATTAGAAGGTTAAAAAGATTAGCCATGACAATTGTTCCAGTTTGTTAAAATATCCTGATTTCAATTTAACATTGTTAAGCTCAGCTGAGATAATGTCGCTCTTTTTATCCCCTTGTTGAAATGTTTTTCCTATATTTAAAGATGCCTGGGCCAATTCAAGATTCTTGTAAAATGGGAAAATTCTAAGAAATATCTCAATCAATTCTAATTTCTAGAAAAGTGTCAGGTGTGCCCTGAGCAGCTGCTGCAAATGATCCATTTATTAACAGTCCATCAGAAATAACACAGTTTTGGTTATACCGCCGTAGTGATAAACTGGTCCTGGCCCCTGTAAGTAGGACACATGTCCTATGAGAAGCAGCTGAGGTAGCTGGGGTTGTTGAGTCTGGAGAAAAGGAGGCTCAGAGTGGAGGCTTGTTCTCTTCTGCCATGTCTCAAGTAAAAGGATGAAGGGAAATGGTCTGAAGTTGTGCTAGGAGAGATCCAGATTAGAAATAAGAAAATATTTTTTCACTGGGAGTGGTTAGGCATTAGAATAAGTTGCCCAGGGAGGCGATGGATTCACCATCTTTGGAAGTGTTCAACAGGTGTCTGGACATGACACTTGGGAATATTGTTTAGGGGTGATTATGGTGGTGCTGGGTTGGCAGTTGAACAAGATGATATTGAAGGTCTCTTCCAACCTTGATGATTCTCTGATTCTGAAAAATGACAATAGCCTAATCATGAGGCAGCTGTTTCAGAAAAACAAGAGATGTGCTGGGAGGAACTGCGTGTGTGAGTGAAATGAGGTAGCAGAAAATTGGTGAGCCATCACAGAAAAACATTGCACGTCAAAAGTGTAAATGCAAGTGTATGCTGACTCAAACCTTTAGGGAGAGAGGGCAATAAGGGGAATTGCTTCCAGGCAACTTGTTATGATTTAAAGATTCAGTGGCAAAGAAAGAGGTGAGGAGA
Organism: Empidonax traillii; assembly: GCF_003031625.1. NCBI lineage: Eukaryota > Metazoa > Chordata > Aves > Passeriformes > Tyrannidae > Empidonax > Empidonax traillii. The sequence continues at coordinate 48,876 of NW_020955769.1, read as the reverse complement.
AGTTTCAGCATGCAATGTGGAGCTCAGGAATAGCCAAAATATCTTTGCAAAAGTCTATGAGCAAGAGAGAAGAGAAAAAAAGAATCGGTGAATGCATGGGAGAGACTGAATATATAATAATTATAGAGGGACCAAGCTCATCTCTTTCTGAATACTCTCAGGCACACGGTGGGATTCTTGGGGTGTCCTGTGCAGGGCCAGGAGTTGAACTCAATTCTATGACCTGTTAGGCTGAGTGACCTCTATGGATGGTTTCGTAAGAGCTATGATGAGACTAACCCTAAGCACACTCGTGCTTTTTTGCACTCTCTGTCACCAGGAGAGGATAAAATCAATATGTAGGAGCTGGAGATCATAATCTTGCTGTGATTTTTGTGTCCTCTTTTGACTTCACTTCCTCCCACTTCTTTCTAAAATGAATTGCCTATTAGGAGGCAGTCGTGGGTCTTTATGTCATTTCTTCATTCATTGACACAAATGAAGGAAGTATCATTTGGATTTTTGATTGTCCCATGACTTTATGACACAACATATCCTTTACATAGCTCCCTCTTTTTTTTTTTTTTTGTTTTTGTTTTGTTTTTAAAAAGTCTATATGAGCATAAGCATATTTTATTGCAGGTCATATACCAACCATAATACGTTAGGTACTGTTTATAGCTACAGCAAACAAAAACTAAGTAGTATGGATTTCTCTTTTGGAGATTTAAGGTTGTTTATAATAATTTTGTGCCTGTGAAACGATTTATATCCATAGGACATAAATAGACACAATACAAAATTTAGGCACAATCATGATAGTACAACTGCTTACACAGACTTTCTCTCCTTTACATAAATTAAATGAGACAGAGATTTAAATTTACCTAAAGCTAAATGAGAACACAAGATACAAGGCATGTGAGATCTGGAGCTAGATTGTATTATCTAACTAGGGAAAAAAAGATGTTGCAATTTTTCTGAATTTTATCTTTTTCTTAATAGGTCTTTCTAAGCTAATGGAGGCCAGTGAATCTGTTGCTCAACTCTCTAAGGACTTGGCTATTAAGGAGAAGGAACTGGCTGTGACATCTGTTAAGGCAGATAAAGTAAGTACTTGAGTGTTATGTAGCAGCAGAATATACAGTGGGGGAAAAATGCTATTGCATAATTTTCTCATAATTTGCATAATCCAAAAAATTTGCCTTGTTGTCTAAAATGAGGCTTCAGTCCTCTCGTCGTAGCATGTTGATTCAGCATTTGCTTCTGAAAGTGAGGCACTTTAAGACTGCCTCACCTCACTCAACCAACGGAGGTTGAGTGCTTTCCTTGTTCTTCTACCATTTCTCACCCACCCACTTATTTAAGTATCAGGTTTCATTTTTTTCCGTGGCTTGTTTCGTGTGTATGTGTGTGTGTGTGCTTGATTGATGTTTGTTAAATTTGGGGTTATATGTGCACTTACTAGCAGATAAGGAGTTAACATGATAATGGTCTTTACTATTTCAAAATCCCTTAGAAAAATGTTCAGCACACTTCAGTTTCAGATTCTGTCTTTTCCATTGACAAGGTGTCCGTGTGTTCATGGGATTTGTGGTCTGGTAGAAATCTGGTTGCCAAAATTACTGTCTGGAAAGGTGTTCTAGGGAATGGATTAATACAGACCCTCTGTTTTGTGGAAAATACCATAATGCTATGATGGTGCATATTTAATATGAAGGGCAAACTTTTGGCTGGGGATTGCTGAGGGACTGCCTGCATTCCTCAAGACCTTTAATCTCATAAGAGAGAAATGTACAGCAGAAAGGGATGAAATTAAACTTTTCATATTCAGTTTTTATTCCATAGTTATATGATGGCTTATATAGTTAGCTGTAGTTAGTTAGGGTTAGCTTTACATTTTTAATAGCTATTACATACCTGGTTTATTTTTTGTCTGATAATCACTTGTTTCACCGTTTTGATTTATACATTTTTTGTGTTTATTATCAATTCCAGGTACTGGAAGAAGTCAAAGAAAGTGCTGAAGCTGCATCTAAAGTAAAACAGGAAGTCCAGGGTGTGAAAGATAAAGCACAAAGAATTGTAGATGCAATTGATTTGGAAAAACAGGAAGCGGAGAAAAAACTGGAGGCAGCTAAGCCAGCATTAGAAGCAGCAGAAGAAGCACTGAAAGTGAATAGAAGTCTTATATTTTTATTAGTATAGTACTATTTACATCACCCATGAAAGGCTGGAGTCACCAACATACATTTGTCACTTGTTTTTGACTGCTGTCACCAGTTCTCCACTGTTGGTGGACATGTCTCTCATGAATATTTATGGCACTCAAATTGTACCTTAAACGCATAGAGACTATTTTATATTAATTTTTTGCTTCATAATTGATCATTATGAAGGTATACATCTTTCCAAAAGCCACAGATGCCTTTAAAATATCTGTTATTCTGAGTTCAAGAGAATACTTGTGCTAACAAAATGTTTTTCATTTGCACTTAGGTAGCTTTTACCTGTCTTTAAGACAAATAAATGGCTGTCTCTTCACCAAAAAAATACATTTTGTTTTGAGAGAAACGGGAAACAAAGGGCATTCAGGGCAATTAGAATCAGGGTTCAGAAATTTGGAGGCATTACTGTGGTACATAATTTCATTATTCTGCACTGAAAAAATTAAACAGTAAAGAACTCTGGAATCAGAAATCAGTGATGCATTATATCCTTAAGGCCTTCTGTTCCAGTCACCAGAATTTATGTGACAGAAATGATTGGGTGGAAAAAGCAAAAAAAAGGAGCATTTTTTGCTCTTACACTGTCATTTAGATAATGAGATGAATGAAACTTCCAAAAATGGTCACAAAATTCACTTCTAATATGTGTGGACTTTTAGAATGGTTTCTGTAATGTGTCTGTAATCATAGAATCATAGAATCATAGAATAGATTGGGTTGGAAAAGACCTCCAAGATCATCAAGTCCAACCCCTGAACCAACTCCAATTACTATATCATGGCACTAAGGGCCACATCCAATCTCTGCTTAAAAACCTCCAGGGATGGTGAATCTACCACCTCTCTGGGTAGGCTGTTCCAGTGCCTGATTACCCTCTCTGTAAATTTCTTCCTAACATCTAACCTTCTCTAACTACTCCTTCTTGACAAGTAGCAGTATGCTTGTATTTTTTAGACACAAATTGTTACATTTTTTGTGAAGTTTTTAACAATTTATTAATTTTGTAATGATTGAACTAAGCAAGATGTAAGTCACAGTGGTGCTTCTAGAAAATGAAGTTAAAAATGGTATCTCATACTTAAAATAATTTAAAACTCAACACAAGCAAATCCATCTCAGAATAAACGATACTTAATGCTCAAAAATGGGAAATAATATTTTATCAAGGAAACTGATTTTAATTAAGTTCTATACAATTTTACAATACACTTTTCTTCAAACACTTAGACTGACATGTTAATGCTACTGCATGTAAATTTTATTTTTTACTGATGTTTTTAGTGTTGGGAAGATATTCCTGTCCACTATTCATTGCAATTATTAAAGTTTCATGAATTGATGAAGTTTATTAAACTAAGCCTAGTTTCTCCCTTTTTTCATATGTACTTGGTACAAATTTACCTCAGAGAAAAGCATTGCAAACAAACATAAAAAAAAATATATTGAATGGGAAAATGGAATAATGTTATTGATGAAGTATTCTGTCACATCTTTCTTCAAATAGACTATCAAACCAGAGGATATTGCTACTGTTAGAAAACTTGCAAAACCTCCTCACCTGATCATGAGGATCATGGATTGTTGTTTGCTACTATTCCAAAAGAAACTGGATCCAGTTACCCTGGATCCAGAAAAGCCTTGCTGCAAGCCATCATGGGCAGAGTCGTTAAAAGTAAGTAGAGTTTTCAAACAGGTTTTCCTAAACATCAGAAATAGTAATTTGCATATCAGAGAAATTATGCTGTTTACCTAAAACATGACAGAATTTTGTAAAAGGGCAAACATATCATTTTAAGATGGACACAGCATATAGAAGAAGTTTATCTGGTAAAAATACCAGATGAGTTGCTTAGAGACTTCTGTGGTAGGAGCTTTAGAGTTTCTTTGCCCTCTTCCTGGCACATGGCCTGATAGCAAATAAAGAAATCCAACCAGTCATGCTAACCATATATGAGCTAAAGACATTCTGGAAAAGCCCTTTCTCTTTGACAGTGTGTAGCTTCACATTTAAAGTCTTTTCTGAGCCTCTCAAGCTCCTTCTTTGTTTGAAAGATTAATTAAATGACTAAGATATAGTAGCCTTTCCCGTTCTGTGTTTTAATATTCCTGGCCCAAATTCCTTAGTCAGCTAGCCATCTTTTCCTCACAGACTTTGATCTTCTCTCAGGATACGCCTTGATTTCCATGGCTTCTGTTGCCATTCTTTAAATTCTGTTCTCTATTTCTTTTAGTGTCCTAATATGCCAATATTATTACCTTGATATTTTTTCATGCAAACTATGAAAAATTATCTATTTTGGATACAAATCATGCTCTTGCTTTTTATTTAGGCTTTTACAGTAACTAAGAAATCATCAAAGCCTTTTGCTTTCCACTGACATAATAAAGTGAGTTAAGCAGTTGTTCCATGAATTGTCTTTAAAATGCTTAAACACTTGTTAGGAAAAAGTTAAACCCAGTGATTTTGCTCTTCAGAATTTAAATCACATTTGCAACTGCATAAGCATTTTTTTGCATTTTTCAGGTAAGTTGCAAATATATCTCTGAGGCTTTATTTTGGTTTTTTGTTTGTTTGTTTTAATTAGATGATGTTTCTTAAATGGCAATAAGAATGTTGCCATTGATGTTGCTTTTAAAATGGCAATACAGAAATATAGAAGATGGAAAGTACATCAATAACTTTCAAATCTAGTTACTGGAGTATACCTGCTTAAAACTCTAAAATAATCAGAAGTGTATGGGAGGATTTACAACTGAATAACACAGTTATAATATTTGCTATATCAATTACCTCGCTTTACAGAAGAATTTTTTAGTCACCTGTGAACAAGATTTTGAATGTAAAATGTGTAAATAACTCATAAATATGTTGGGTTTTGCAGCTTATGAGTGGCCCATTCTTGAGCAATCTACAGAATTTCGCTAGGGATACAATCAATGATGAGACAGTAGAATTGGTGCAGCCTTACTTTGAAATGGAAGACTATACACTGATGCATGGTAAAAAGGTGTGTGGCAATGTGGCAGGACTCCTCTCTTGGACACAAGCCATGGTGGTATTTTATGGTGTTAACAGAGAAGTCCTTCCTCTTAAGGTAATACAACATCTCTCACTTTGTGTTTGCTTACCATGTAATTTAGTTTAATTTAATAGGATTCTACAAATATATATAGAGAGAACTTTATTTAGACATAATAACCTGTGACATTTGTGGCTAAAGATGATAAGAGGAGAAAAAAACTGTATTCTCTTCTTGATTCTAGACAGAGGGTAGAACAAAAAATTAACCTAGATTAAATTTATGTGCTATGGTTTACTGTGTTCAGGGAAAAGGTGTTCACAGTCTTTGATTTTATAATGTTATAATTACTTCATAATTGTTTTCAAAAGGTTGTACCAGGATCTTCATTCTTTCTTTAAAGAGTCCTGCAAACAGAGGTTTGCAGTTATTTTACTTTCTTTGCTTTCACACAATAACTTAAAGGCAGTGGAGGACTAATATCTTGCCCAAATATTGGCTTTCTGAAGAGATTCAGATCTCACATCAGTAAAGGAGCTATGTTGCAATAGTAGGACGCAAACTGAGTAGAACATTTTTAAGAATAATTTTTACTTTAGTGTGAGCGATCTTTCTCATGTTTATGAAACTCAAAGGCAGTGACTTTTGGTTCTAAACAAAGTGTTTATTCCCTAAATATAACACACTTTAAAAATGAAGCAACAGTAATACAGATGAATGATTCAAAAATAACTTCATTAATTTCTTGTGTTTACTGTAAATATGATTTTAGGAGCAATGGGAAGATTTACTGGTTTAGGACTATTATTTTCTAGTGGTAAAAACAATATTGCTATATGATAGAGGACCAATCTCCTATTGTGATTGCTGGTCACTACATAATAAACAAATAAAAAAGAAAATAAATTATATAGTCAAGTAAGAAGATTGAGTGGTTGTTCCTCTAGACTAATCAACATGTACAGATATGTTACCTTCTTAACCAGCTTCTTGAAATGTAAATTTTTCTAAAGGAATGTTGACAATATATAGTAGGAACTCTGTTACTATTTATTGCTATTATAGTAGGAACTCTATTGCTATTTAACAAAAAATGTTATCTGCAGTAACTATGATACAGTTTTCAGATTAGATGTTTTTGATACTTATATAAAAGTTACTTTGATGTATTATTGTCTCATTATTACCAGCTAAGCAGGCTTAAATATTAAGTTCATTGATTTATATTAAAATCTTATATGATTGCTGGTTTAATATTTCTTCTCTTTGCAGGCTAATGTGGCAAAACAGGAAGGTCGCCTGAAAATAGCTAATGCAGAAAAAGAAAAGGCTCAGGCAGAATTAGATGAAAAGCAAGCTGAACTGGATAAAGTGCAGGCAAAGTTTGATGCAGCAATGAAGGAGAAAATGGTGAGATAAAAGTATTTTAGTCTTATGAAAAATACTTGCATACAATACTGTCATGTAATCAGGATTTGCTGCAAACACACATTTGCCTGCTACCTTGAATAGCATGGATGAGATTCAGGTATAAGAGATTGAAATCTGTATTCTCTCCTATTCCCTTATTTCTGTGAATAGGAGCATGTTATACAATAGATGCCCTCAAGAGTTCTCATGAATGAGTTTTAAATAAATAAAACAGCAATAATAAATATAAGAGGATGAAAAAATATAAGGTAACCCTAAAGTTTTGCATTTTATGATTAATTTATGTACTACATTTTTTCAATTTTAGGACTTGGAGAATGATGCAGAAACATGCAAAAGAAAGATGCAAGCTGCCTCTGCACTTATTGATGGACTGAGTGGAGAGAAAGTTAGGTGGACTCAGCAAAGCAAGGAATTTAAAGCTCAGATTAAAAGGTATCAAATTCATTACAGAAAAAAAAAAGAAAATACATGTAAAAAATGAAGTGCTAGTAAGCAATTTAGTAGATTTAATAGTTGTACTTAATTTCCCTCCTAGAAATCTTAATACAGCAACACAATCAAATGAACTATCCTGAAATATGAATTTTCCTCCCATAAGTGAATACATGAGTGTTGAGTGCTTGTATTTCTGATTTTGGAATTTACTTCCTAAGAGATTATTACTCGTACTGTTATGTGCCTGTATTAAGCTGCTTCTCCAGCCTCCTAATACTGCACCTTGTTCCAATGTCAAGTGAAACCTTCAGATAGGCTCAGCTTCTGTAGAACATTTGTATTACCAAAAATTTCCTGTGGGGAAGTTGGGCATTTCTGGTGAGGTCTACTCATTATAATAGAATTCAGTTTGTATCCTTCATAAGTATTGTGTCGCATATATATTGCATATATGTTGTATATATTTTTAAGAAATAAACAATTTTCTTGTTTCAGTTATGAAAGAAGATACAGTTGTCATCAGGGTTTTGTTGTTTCGTAGTGTTTTCACATGATACCACTCTTAAGTTTTGCCACAAAAATACTTTGGAAACGCAAAGTAACTGTTTATTTGAAATCCTATAATTCAAAAGCTAGTTTTCTAAATCAGTAGGAATTAAATTGGTAAATCACTTTTTAATTATGATTGTGTTCCTTTTCTAGACTTGTGGGAGATATACTGCTCTGCACAGGCTTTCTTTCATACTGTGGACCTTTTAATCAAGACTTCAGGAATCTTTTGCTTAAAGATTTATGGGAAGCAGAGTTGAGAGCTCATAAAATCCCCTTTTCTGAAGATTTGAACATCATTTCTATGTTGGTAGACCAACCAACAGTAAGTTCTTGGTGCTTGGAGGGTTTAATTTAAATTTCTATTAGCATATTCTGTGAGTGTTAGCAGGCATTATGCTTGCTTAGAGCAGAACTATAATCCCCAATATTCTCAATATTGCTGTGCTATGTAGTTCCAAATGCTCTTTTCACTAAACACTGAAGTGTTGAGCCATGGGTTAGATAGATAAGAAAGTTATAAACAGATGATGTATACAATTAGACAATTCCCAGAAAGCACACTTTTGAGTATCTTTTTTGAGCCCATCACCACAGCTATAGATATCTTGTTGTGTTTCAACCCCAATCAGCATCTAAGTACCACTGGAAAATAAAATTGGAAAGAAAAGATAAACTTGGGCTGAGATAAAATAAGTTTAATGATTGAAAAAATATATCAATAATAATTTTGATGAAATAATAATAATAGTAATATTAGAACCCAAGAGAAACTAGTGATGCACAGTAGAATTTCTCACCACCTGCTGACCAATCTCTGACCCATCCCCAAACCCACAATCTTCTGGGTAATTCCTTCACTGAGCATGTTATTCTATGGTATGGAATATACCTTTGGCCAGTTTGAGTCAGCTGTCCTGGCCATGCTCCTTCTCAGTTTTTTGTGCACCTCCTCACTAGTAGAACGAGACGCTGGAAAGTCCTTGATTTAGGGTAAGCACTACTGAGCAACAGCCAAAATATCAGCATTATCAACATTATTATCATACTAAATCAAGAAAAAAACAGCACTGTACCATCTATTAGGAATAGACTGAACTCTGTCTCAGCCAAAACCAGGGTACTTCTAAAACAGTGGGCTTGGTTGTAATTTAAAAAAAGAATGCATAAAGTCTTTTCATTTCATGTGAATGTATGAGAAATCAAACAGAGAGCAATGCTAGAATCTTAAAATTTCCTTCAATAAATATTAATCCCCAAAAACTCTCTTAGCCTGGTTTTCTCTTAATTAATCCCAATGTTTAATTTGTCTGTCAAGCTGTCTTTTGACATCTTTACACTTTTAAAATATAGTTTTTATGATTCTATATAGTTAAAAAGATTGATAAAAATAAATTCCTGGCAGTATTTTTACATCTACATTAATTTTTCAGTAAGTTTAGATATGCATCTCCTTTTGCTTGATGTCCTTGTTCTTGGAGCAATTGTAAATGAAGGATAATTCAAGTGATATTTTATTCCAAAATACCTTTTTTAATTTTTTTTAATTTTTTTTTTTTTACTTTGATCTTTAGATTAGCGAGTGGAATCTTCAAGGATTACCTGGAGATCATCTCTCAATTCAGAATGGTATCATTGTCACTAAGGCATCTAGATACCCGCTTTTGGTAGACCCACAAACTCAAGGAAAAACATGGGTTAAAAATAAAGAACAGGATAATGAATTGCAGGTAAACAGGATTTCAAAGAAATAACGTGCTCTATTATAGTCCTTCTAACATTATTACTTTGGAGGAGGTTTTCCTTTGAGTCAGTGTAATCTGAGGTAACTTTAATATGTATAGAGACTGATAATTATGTAGATGCATCAGCAGGAAACTTGACAAGAGCTGTAAACCCCACTGAAGGATGTGAAAAAGACCATATAACTGGTATAAAATCTATCAAGAAGCATAAAAGAGAAAGAAGTAGCCTTTTGTTTAAAATTGGTATGTTCCCTACACAAAAGAGGGCAAAGGCATAGTAAGTACAGTAAAATAAGATGAAATTATTAAATAAGGGTGAATTGGGCAACTATTGGTAACATTATGCACAAAGGCAGGATAAGCTACAACTCTGAAAATGTAAGCAAAGCACTTCAACTGACGCAGTCCAGAATTTGTGTGTTTTTGAAGTTTTGTTTTGTTTGTTGAAGTTATTGCTACAAAAAGAAATTGAGGACAACCAGCAGAAACCAAACCCAAGAAAAATTAGCCCGTCCTAACATTACTGTAATCTTTGTTGCTCTTTTATAGCTTAAGCCAAGAGGGTAAAATGTCTGCTGATGAAGTATAATACAAAGATGTTCATGTGTCACTTGCATGTGTCATTTGCATTACAAATTAATTTTCCCAAATGATGTAGCATGGGGAAGGGAATCTGGATTTTAAAAACCCTTAGCCTAAATGTTGCAGAAACTCTTACGTCCTTAATATCAATGCATTTTGGAGGATTTAGTATTATTTAGTTATATATAGTTTATTTATTTATGCATGTTTTTAATGATTCCATACATTATGAATCCCATTTCATGAAATGTCAATCTGGGTTCAAAATATTGTAACAGCGATTCAATTGTTGACTGAATTCAGATTTCCAGAAAGAATTTCTCAACACTTCAAAGCTAAAATTAGAAAATCTAGTCCTCAGGACATAGAACAGAAAATTAAAGGTTAGGTGTCTCTAATTTCAAAAATATACATAACATCTTCAATATACAAAAAGCTGGACCAGTTTTATTTGGTACATTATTACTCTCACAATGAAGTTTTGAGGATTCGATTACAGCCAACCTTTTTATGGTACTTTTCATTGTGCACACAAGAACTATTTCTGCATAAACTGCTGCATGGTCAACATTTATATTATTTTTTCTTTAAATGCAACTAACAGAAACAATGGAAACTTTCAAGAAATGTTTTTGCCCTTACACCAATTTATAATTTACTTTTTGAGGTAACAACTCTGAATGACAAGTATTTCCGACAGCACCTAGAAGACAGTCTTTCACTGGGTCGATCACTCCTGATTGAAGACATAGAAGAGGAGTTGGATCCAGTCCTTGATAATGTATTAGAAAAGAATTTCATAAAGTCTGGATCTGCATTTAAGGTGACTAATCAGACAAAAGAAGTGGAATAAGTAGTTTTGTGACAAATTAAATTTTACCATTATTCCAAACCCCTCCTGAATCAGGTAAACTTTGTATTCAGTAAAGAAGTGTAAAGAATCAAACAGAACTAATAAAATGTAGGAGACAGCACCTCAGCTGTGTAGTAAGTTGATGAGTCTAAAATTTGAGTTTAAGTGCTAAAATTATCACTGAAGATTCCAAACTGGAACCAATTATTTTTATCCTATTGAATGCTTAAAATAATTTCTATTGATTTTCACCCTTTAATAGAATTTATAGAATTGAAAAGATCTCTTCCTAGTGCAAAGCACTGATTGTGGCAACTGCAAAAATCTTTAATCAGTTTTAAGCTGTCTTCTGATGGAACAAGCCAAAAAGCACAAAGATTTATTCATAATATTTATTCCCAGCCTTGAAAAATCATGAGTCTTTCTGAACTTCAATAGATAAATAAATGTCTCCCAAATCTTAAAAATAGACCCCCTTCAAACATTCTGAAATAAAATGAATGCACATACTGTATATTTCCAAATAATGTATTGTAATGTATGTGTGTATATTTATATAATGTACATATATTTATAATTAAATTATTTTGATCAAATAATCTTAATTAAGTGCCTGGGATATGAGAGAGATGGTAGACCAGATTGCTGATAATAATGAAAGTTGAATGGTGGCTATTTTTGTTCAGTGGTTTTATTTTGAATGTCAGTGCAAATATGCTTAAGGGAGTGGTTTGGTCCTACCAAGTACTTTAGCGGCCTTGGAGGCTCGTATGTTGGAGCTGCCTATGTCCCCCCACCGCCCCATGGCAGTGGAGTTGGAATTAGATGATCTTTTTCAACAGTAACAATTCTGTGATTCATGTTATGATATACAGCAATCAGATTTCCTTGTGCACATGCAGCTTTCAAGTTAGACTGCTGTTTTGGATTATCTTAATTCTGTAAAAATTTCTTTGGAGAATTTTGAGTAAGTTTTTAATTCCTTTGGAAATATTCTTTGAGGTCTGCTTAATCTTAATAAAGATAGAATTTATCTTCAATAATTTATGTGCCATTGTTGGAACACGTAATTCCTATTTTTCCTTGAACACAATGATTTCTGCAAAGGTCAGCGGTTTCTACCATCTTAATTTGAGGTGTAATTAGAAGCCCAAAGCCTAAACCACATGGTTCTGAAGCTGTTAATCGGAACCCTTTGAAGTAATTCCTATATTTAACAGAAGGGAATGCTGCATTTATAATATACTCTATATTTGGTCATTGACTGATATTTTCATGACAAATTTGAATTGTAAAATAAAATTCCTCTCTTTGGCATTTCAAATCAGGTTAATTTTTTTTTTCCTTGTCAATATTACTGTATTTAATAAAACTCTTTTTCCTCTGTTTAATATTATTTGAACTTACTCCACAGGTGAGAGTTGGTGATAAGGAAGTAGAGGTTATGAATTCGTTTAGACTGTACATTACTACAAAGCTACCTAATCCTGCTTTCACACCTGAAATTAATGCAAAAACATCAATTATTGATTTTACTGTTACAATGAAAGGACTTGAGAATCAGTTACTGAGAAGAGTAATACTTACTGAAAAACAGGTAAGTTAACAGTACACATAAACTATAGTGATGCTTAATTCTATTCTTTTATTTTTCAGTCAACAGGTTTTGGTATATAGGGAAGATGAAATGTTCAAATGGGTAAAAGATATCAGCTGTTTTCTAAAATTTTATTCAGATTCAGTGTAGACATTTCCAGATAACAAAAATACATCTGGAGGCTCTTCTGTGTATGACTGTCGGTATGACACAAACAATTAAATACAAGTATTTGGCATGGATAAGATATGTCATAAGATACCAAGTAAGCACTGCTTTAAAAAAAATTGTTATTAAAGCCACATTTTAGATACCTCCAAAAAAGATAAACGCTCATTTCATGACTGGAATCAACTCTTCACTTGTATCTTCAGTCACAGTTCATGAACTTGAAAAATCAGAACTGAATTTTAAGTAGTCCTCATAGCTGCAGTCCATAAAGTGTCATGCCATTTTCTTGGTTTTTAATAATAGGAACTAGAGGCAGAACGAATTAAACTCATGGAAGATGTAACATCTAATAAGAGGAAGATGAAAGAACTGGAAGACAATCTTCTTTACAAACTAACTGCAACCAAAGGTACTGTATCAAAGGATTATTCAGATTAGGCAGATTAAACTGGTTCACACTAGAACCTTTCCATGCAGAAATTGATTTATCCATTTAAGATAGAATAAGAGAATATCCAGTGGTAGGAGAATGAAGAATATGAGGGATTTGGTACTGTAGCATGCCACTATTTATAATTCTAGACACTTACCTTTAACATCTAAACAAGTTTTGTGAAATAAATCCATTTTTGAGAGCTTTCTGCCCCTTTAAATGACATAAGGTATCTTACTGTGGGCAAACCCTTAACCCATTGAGAATGCAAAGTAAAGTGGGCTAATTTAAAATGGTGTTGAAAGTCTTTCACACTACATTAGGAGCCTGAACATTATCCATTACTATCTCAGGTGGAAAAAGAATCTGGTAACAGTAAATTGATCAGTAACTGCTGGAGATGCCTGAATACTGTTGAGTGACCATTTCCTTTAGGACCCTAAGTCTTCTTTACTTTGAGTGTGCCAGTGAATAGACTTCAAAATAATTGAAGTATTGTGTATGAATATGTATTTTATGTTCATAAGATAGCTGACTTCTCTGGCACATGTTGCAAAGCTGTCAGCATAAATACATTTGATATATTTTGAATATATTTGTTTAATATGTTGAATATAAAAATAATTTTTATCATTACATATCCTGTTTTATCTCAGTTTTAAAAGCTTTCTGTAATAAAGCAAGTAATTTCTATGTGTTATTAGTATCTCCTGTAATTTGACCCTTTGTTTTATATATATATGAAATGAAAAAATTATTATAAAAATGTCCTAAACATCCATTATTCTACTTTTTAGGTTCACTAGTAGATGATGAGTCCTTGATTGGTGTTCTGCAAATAACTAAGCAAACAGCTGCTGAAATAGCTGATAAGTTGTCTGTGGCAGCAGAAACCGAAGTGAAGATTAACACTGCGCAGGAGGAATATCGACCTGTTGCTACACGTGGAAGCATTCTTTATTTTCTTCTTACAGCAATGAGCATGGTCAATAACATGTATCAAACTTCACTGGCTCAGTTCTTGAAGCTGTTTGATCAATCCATAGCCAAGTAGGAAGACACAGATTTTTTCCTACTATTCAGATGTCTGCCTTTTCCATGTATTTGCTGCTATTAAGATGGCTTTCTCTGTGCTTTGTTTTCATGATTCAGATCTAAGAAGTCTCCTGTGCCTCAGAAAAGAATCTCAAATATTATTGAACATCTTACTTTTGAAATTCATGCGTACTCAGTTAGAGGCTTGCATGAGAACCACAAATTCCTCTTTACTCTCCTCCTGGCATTAAAAATTGATCTTGAGAGAGGACACGTGGAAAACAGAGAGTTCCAAACACTCATTAGAGGCAAGTTTTAAAAATTATGTTATGTGTAGAGATAATTCAACTTTTTCAACTTTTTATGCTGTTTCAAAGTATGATTTTTTTGGCTATATTATTTCTCCCAGCAGTTGTGTGGGAGCTGCCTCTGTCCTTACACCTGCTGTCGTCCTGTAAAGATAGATGCAGTTCTCTGTCTCTCTCTGTCTCACTTCTACCTCTGCCATTTACCCTGTTTGTGTTCTGTCTTGAGATCAAGATGATAATTCTGGTTTTCTCCATCAACTGGCTTATTGTATATTTTTCTATTACATTTGTATCTCTATTTTTATAAATTAGGTGGCCCGTTTTGATCCTTTGCTTCTCTGCTTTGATGGAGCTGAATAAAGTTATCTTTTAAGTTACCAGAATTGTTCCACGTAAAGTTGAGGACGTGCTGCAAACAGTCTTTTATCAGTTTCAGCTTGAGCTTTCTCTTAACTTTTAGCAACCACCTAGCACTGACTTTTAGAGAACATAAGGTGTTTCTGTGGCCCAGCTGGCCAGGTCTGCCTCCTCTGTGCTCTATGGGTTTGTGCCTCTCCTGAAAAATGTGATCAGGGTTGCTTATGTGGAGGTCCATATGAAACCTGAAATTTTACAGTGTTCAAATGAAACTTGCAAAGGTCTAATGTCAAAGTAGTGAACGTAGATTTGAAGATAATTATCTGTCTTTCAGCAATCAAGTGGATAGGAAACAAGCTTAAATTCACTTTCTGGTTTGCCTTTCAGTTTGTCATAATGGTTTTATCCTTTGAGAATGGCACCCAGCTACCAATTTACCACTGATGTCAGGCATGCTTGAAAATTTTTTCAAAATTGAGGGACTGCTTTAGTGAGGCATTAGGCAAGGAATCATATTTCTTGGCTTCTCAGCTCACAGATTCTTCTTTTCCAGAGGAAAACATACCTTAGACATCTGAAGCAAAATGTGGTCACCCCTTTTTAACTGATGAGAATCTGTAGTAAAAATACTTCTAGCAATTTTTATTAGAACATACGATTGCAGTTTCCTGCCAAGCTTTAGCATAGGTCATTTGATAGTAAGAAGTTTTCATGGTGTATAAAATGACACCAAAATAGCACCATATTTTCTTTAATTATTCACATTTTATTAAATAAAATTGGGAAGTGGGAAGACACCCAGCCAATTAGTCCTGGACTCTTAGATATCTTATGCAATGAATGAACTCTTCAATTTTCCTCTTTGGATGAACAGTTCTTTGTGCAAAATGAACACCATGTTACCAAACAGCAGCTGGAGAAAGGATTTATTTGGAAAATCAATCTCTATTCCTCTTCTTTCCATTTCTTTTCCAAGAGCTTTCATTGCTTATTATCAGCAGATGTCTCAGTGAAATAAGCGTTGCTATTTGAAATGGAAAAGTCTCTAAAACACACTGTTCAGCCAGTCTCAGGAGATTATCAACTTTAGGTCTTTCATTCTGCTAAAGGACATGAATTGAATTTCATTCTATTTACTGTGTTCCATCAAAGCTAATCACTAGATACATCCTGAATATTCTAATGCTATAGCTTGAAGGTAAATTTAAGTCAGCGAAACTAAAAAAGCAGATCCCCAAATTATAGGAAAATAGCCTCCCAATATAATGGCATAGAATTTTTATTAAAGCTTTAGGAAGGAACAAAATCCAAGGACATGATAATATCTACGGAGTTAATCGATGATTTTGTAGGTATATTGACACTTAGATAAGCTCTGTCCTTTACCAGTAGAAAGCGAGGGACTGACACAAGTGAATAATACAAACTTCTCTAGCAGATGTATTTTACTAAGAAGGTCTATAAATATTAGAGAGCATGGTACAGAGGAACTGCAAAACATCTTTGACTTTGTTGACCTAAATAAAAGACAGAAATATTGCCAAGTATGCTGCTTTGTGGGCAATTCATGATTAAGTCTTAAAATTAAGGCAAGTCTTTTTGGCTTTAAGTGATTATGACTCTCACGAATTCAAAAATTTGCAAAAGTATTCCTGTTGGACTATTGTACTAAATTCAAGAAAGATGTGATTCTAGCACAGGGTATAATTTTGTAATAAAAATGCCAATAATAGGCTACAGTTTTGTGTTAACATTTTTTGTTATCTCTATGAGATTTCCATTATTTCAGTTTGCAGAGACTGAGAGGAAGTTCTGGGATCCAAACATGGATTCCATGCACTTATTTCAAACTATATATCCTAATGCCAAAGACCTAAGAGGATGTGTGAAGGAAATTTTAACAGCTAGTTACAAAAAATGAAGGAAAAATCAATAACTGCATCTCAGATATCATGAAGCAGCCTTTTTCTCTGTGGTTACTTCAGGTTACTGAAGCTTGTCATTCCTGAGGTGAAGGAAAGGAGGAGTGCAACAGAAGGAAAACTCTGTCATAAAAGCAAATTAAGTAACTTCACATTTTTGGATTATATAAATAATTTGGATTTGTTTGTAGGGACTCCAGATTCTTGAACAAGAGTTTTGCTCTTTAGCTGGGCACTAGGACGAAAACTATTTCAGTAGTTCATTAAAACATTCAAATAATTTATTAATCATATATAATTCTGTTTCCTGGTTATATTTCACTCTATTCATGTGTGGAAGAAAGCATTGCATAAATTTTTATAGATGATGGACCTTTTCTCATATACCTATGACTGGCAAAATGAGAGCTAAGAAAAAGAAATACTATTTTCAGGCATTGTATATTTAACTTACCAATATAACAAATTATTAACCATAAGATTTTAACAGGATTTATCAAAATATTATGTATATATACCAATAACAAGAATATAAAGTATTACAAAGAGAAACACATTGTTTAGAATTTTGTAATTCTTGTTCTTCATTTAGTAACTCTGCCTCAAAAAGTTAAGTTTAAAAATTTCCCCAAAAGGAAAAACTTCCCTGAGCTTTGTTTCTCCCCACTGGCAAACTAATGTCCAGGTTTAACAAACTGATTCTTGTGTTTCTACTCAAAGGTATATAGGTAAACCTTTATGCAGGTAACTAGCAAAATATTTGGTCTTTCTGAATCATGTGTTTATTCTTTCAAAAGAAGCAGATCTGCTGTTGCCTTGAAATCCCCACTGATGTTATAAAAAAAAATTCTTGCATCCTGGAAACCTTCTCAAATAATCAAATCTTTCCCTGTAAAGTTGATAATGTAAGCAGAACCTATTTCAGGAAAATCAGAAAGAATTTGTTGCATTACAGCATTTGTAGCACCATGAATTCTAGAATGTGTCAGAATTTTAAAGTAGGTCTCAGTTCTTCAGCTGCATCAAAAATATTATATATAATGTCTTTTCAGTAATTTCTTAAATAACAAAATTAGTGTCTAAGAAGTTAATATTCTAATTCCTTGTCATTTCAATGATGTTTCTCTTCCATTCTTTTCCTTCTTGCTTTCATGATTCATTTTGTCTACATCTCATTTATGGAGAATTTGAGGCTGAGGTGGGTGCAGGATTAGAAGGATCTCTATGTTATTTTTTATAATAAATATAATAAATAATTATTATTCCATTATTCTACTGAATAATTAGACAGTTTGTAAGAACTATTATTATATTAATTGAAAAAGAACTACAAGTATATTTATGTATGTTTAATTTGAAGGTATTGAAATAATTATAACTCATTTATATAGAGACTATGTATATCCCTCCACATGCTCACATATTTGAAGTGCTTAAAAAATAATAGCACTTGTTCCAAGATGGATTTTTAATCTTTTTGTTACAAGTTGGTGAAATTTGTTATACCAGTTACTTAAATTAATAATTGATCTTAGTTCTGGGGACCACTGTAACACCATCCTCTAGTCTTTCCAGGAAGTAGCATTAACTAATTTGTGGAGGACAAGGAAAGAGACACCTACAAGAAGAAGAAAATTATGATATAAAATTAATCATGATAAAACGCTAAAAGTTTGTGTGTTTAAAATTGGATTGCAGTCTTATCCTAGAGGTGTTCCTTTCTATTTTCTCTTCTTTTGCATATCAGAGGATGTAAAACATCCTCTACTGTTCTGCTGGCTGTTCAGCCTTATATATGCTATTTCAAATAATTTGTGCTTTTTAAGCTGGTCTAGAATTGATTGATTCCATTATTCAGGCTTTTTCTTTTCTTGTTGTGCATGGGGGTTTTTTTTCCAATGATCCTAAGAGAATACTTTGCTATTCATAAAGAACCTATGACATTCTTTAGATATTATAGCTATGTGTTTCATTAGAAAAGAGGTAGAAGTTTGCAGTTGAGAAAATAAGATTTTCACTTCAATTTCTTTTCATTTTTAGGAATAGTGAGATAAAAAATAGAATGACTAAGCGAAGGCCTTCAGAGGAATATTTTTATCTTTCAGATGAATACATAATTATCTCTAGCATATTTTCAGCACAAATGAAAAGGAACAGAGATTATTAAAATTTCTAATACTTGAAATACAATCAGTATCATAGTATAAACTTACAAGAACAAACTGTGGAGAACTTGTGATCTAAGATGAGAGGCTGAGAGAACTGGAGTTTTTCGGTTTGGTGAAGAAAAGCTTTAGAGAAGACCAAATAGTAGCTTTCCAACAACTATGAGAGGTCTATTAAGAAGACTGAATTATCCTTTGGTATGGAATAAATGTTAATTACACAAGAGTACAATTAGTATTCCAGAAGAAACGCTACTTAGGTCAGAAAGCATAATTTAAAAAGAAGTATCTTGATCCCTGGAATATCATGTGTACTTTATCAGAATATTTTTATCCACAGGAGGTGCTGCTTTGGATCTACAGGCTTGCCCACCCAAGCCATCCCGCTGGATTCTTGACATGATATGGCTAAACCTAGTGGAACTGAACAAACTTCCACAGTTTTCAGAAATTTTAGATCAGGTGATATTTGCTAGTTATTGTTTTGATGTTAATAACCAGTTTCGTCATCATAACTGTACTCCCATGTTTTGCATTTGGAATGCACCAGAGATGTAGTTAAAAACAAGACCAGAGAGGATATAGAGTAATGGCACAGGGATCAGCAGTTAGGTAGCATGAGTTGGGGGTATGTTTATTTGCTCTACATTTTTTATTTGCTTTAATATACTTTGTATTACAGTAATTGAGGCAGAAAGGGGAGAGAAGGAACAGGAGCAAATAATTAGCAAAAATGGAGGGCAGGGAAAGAGACAGAAATAAGTAGAAGGGGTAAACAGTTGAGGTATCAAAATGACTCATAAAATTTATCTGAGTGTCATGTTCCAAGTTACGACATCATCTGTCTTAAGCCTGGTATGTTTTTCTGAGTAAATTGTTTGTTGCTTGTTTTTAAATGCTCATTTCCATTTTAAGGTTAACGTTATTCAGATACAGTGAGCTAACTATAAACTTATTATTTGTTTTTATTGAGCCATACATGAACTTATATGCACATAAGCTTGTGACACGTTCAATTTGGTAAATTATCTTTTTTTTCTCAGTGTAGTTAAAACACTTCCTAGGCATTTCTTGTTCTGTAACTCCTAAGCACTCCTTGTTAATGAGGCTGATAGCCAGGACACGAAGTTCTTCTTGCTGTTAAGGCATTGGTCAGCCAAGTCCATTTTGTGATAGCATTTATTGCCCTGAAGAGTAGCAGAGATTTTAGCTAAATAGTTATCTGGAAGTGATCCTGGCTGTTTCTTAGCTCTGTATCAAAGCAAGATCTAGACACATGCCAGCCCAATTTCTACAGTTTTTGGTTTCTGGAGGTATCAAACTAGGATATTGAGTTAGGAGAAAGTTGGAGGAACTTTAGTTCAGTCGTTCACTCTGGGTTGTTAGGACACTTTTCTAGAAAGGTCCTTTCACCAGGACTTTGCTAGAATTGGTGCAAACAAAATTTTAGACTCCAAAATATTTAGGTGACCGTGTTAACCCCAAAGGCCTCTATTTTAAAGTAGTTTTTTACCACTGTCTTATATTTTTCATATAGTTGCAAGTTGAAAAGTTACAATTAGGTGATTTTAGTAATAGATAGGGATCGAATATGGGAGGAAGCCAACTAGGATATCAGTTAAAAATGCAAGTATGGAAATAATATTTTTAATTATTTGCATCCAGTAGATATGCTGTTCTATTTTACTTATCATATTAAATACAACTTTATAATTATTCATTTAGATATAAAGAGAAAATTAGTTAAAGTAAGAAAAAAGAGCAGATCTCAAAAGGTTGCTGAGCTTTTCTTTTTTTCTTGGTACTTTCATTTTTTTTTCCTCTAAAAAATAAGTCTCCGTGTGCAGATGCCTGGCTTAATTTAATATAGACATCTCATTTTTTAATCACTTACCAGTGCATTCCTTGTTCTCTTTCCAGTGATCTGAGAATATTGTAGTAGCTGGCACTTCTCAGTCACTTCATTAAATGCTCAATTGCATTTTTACTGTGTTCTGTCCACTGGTATCCCTTGTCCCCTTAGGTCATGGGTTCTAAGAAGTGCCTAAAATTGTGATCATGTTTGTGGTCAGATTTGTTCTTTGTCAAGTCAAAAGCGTACCAGAATCTGTTACTTTTACTTTGTGATTCTTGGCTGGCTGGACTGTACTGGGACAGATTTCCCTGGTCCTCCTCATACTTTGTGAGCAAAAGGAATTATTCATACTATGTTCCTCTTATAGTATAGAACCTTGTGCTAATTGTTGATTTTTCTCAAGCAGCTACTTGGCAAAGAAATCCATAGATAACTGTCTGGCTTTAGAGCCTGCATCTTAATACTAATTGTAATATTTTAATTAATATGAATTGTAATATTTTAGTAGCAATTCACATGGCATATGTCTTAAATGTTATAGATAATGGTGCTTGTAATACATCCTAATAAATAACAGCCTCTCATTAATAATACATTTACAAGGGAATTTTACTGCAGCTGAAAGATATTCATACGTGTGTTAACGTAATAAATTTAGGTAGCAGCAAATGATAAGGCATGGAAACACTGGTTTGATAAAGATGCTCCTGAGGAAGAAATTATACCTGATGGATACAGTGATTCACTTGACACCTTTCGCAAGCTTTTACTCATCAGGTGAGCATCTTCAGAAATTTTTGGAAATTACACAGTTGCATCATGTGTCTCAATTTATTGGTATGCTATTACCATAATAGTGTAATTTTAATTCTCTCTGGTTGACACTAAATATTATTTAATTCACTCACATGAAATATGATTTTATTCAGAGCTATCCTCTGCCATCTAAAGTTATTTATAGAAAATATTTTTTATAGCTTTGCTTTTATGACAAATGGAAACTGGGAACCACACTGCAGCCTCCCGTGAGAAGCACATGGAAAAGCTGAATCATTCAAATAGTTTTCAATTTAATTTCTTTAAAAATTAAGTATTTTAAATACCTTTAAACAAGTAATTAAAAAAAAAAAAAAAAAAAGGAAAGAATGTGAAAATGGGAAACAGGTATTCCAAAGCCCCATGTGAAAAGCGTGCTACAAATTACTTTTTTTGCATCATGTAAGATCTCTGTGGCAGAGCTTGGGATAAAATGGATTTCCACAAAGCAGCACTCAGCTGCCTTACTCATGAAGTCATATCTTCCTACATTCATTGTATACTTTCCAAGTGCTGCAACAAATTAATCAGGGACGCTACAAAAACCTCCAGCAACATTATTTACTAGACCATGATTTGTCTTTGGAGCAGATTCAACCCGTGCAGTAAAAAAGGCTAGAATCTGATGGAAATACCACATTGTTGTGTGCTCCACAACCTAAAGGGGGAGGGAAGCACCTAAATCCTAAGTATTTAAGTAGAAAGTTTACAAATGAAAGTTTTTTTAAGTGATATATTTTATCCAAAAGTGGTTGTTTGTTTGTTTTTTCCATGGGAAAAATACTCATTCCCAATACAAATGCAATCCAGTGCAAAACATTTGAGTCTGTATCCTAAAAGACTAACAGACGCAATGAATCATCTGCAGAATTTTACTGAAGGGCAAAACCAATCTCTTACATTTCCCTGCTTGTGTTCTCGGATACAAAATTTCTGTTTAAAATGGAGAATGTCCCAAGCTTATAAATGTACCTAGAACAGAACATTCCAATGCAAAATTGTAAGCAATTGAAAAGTATTGAACAGTCGAAAGTAGGGGGAAGACCACCAGCTCTGTCTATTATAATATCTGTAAAGACAAACCTACAAACATATATATGAATGTATGTATGTATATATATATACACACATATACATATATACATACATATATATGTATATTATGAAAAAAACCCTCTAGTTGATAAAAATAGAATTTCTAGGAATAGGAAGAGGCAGTGAATTTTTATCTTTGTATATTTTTTAATTTCTAGGTCTTGGTGTCCAGACCGAACACTTTCCCAAGCCAGGAAATATATTGCAAGTTCCTTGGATGAGAAATATACAGAGCCAGTTATTTTGAATTTAAAAAAAACTTGGGAAGAAAGTGACCCACGAACACCTCTCATCTGTTTTTTGTCTATGGGATCTGACCCAACTATGCAGATTGATTCCTTGTGTAGGAAGCTTAACTTGGGTATGAAAGTAATTACTTATTGTCTAATATTAAGATACAGAGGGGCAATGTAAGTAATTCCAGAAATATTTTTTTCTGAGAGTATTTCTTAAACTCCTTTGTACTTCTTTTGTTCCTGAACCATAATCTTAGAGATAAAATAATATTTTAAATAAAAGACAATATGCTGAGCATAATTTTGTGTGAAGCTGGACATTAACGTTTTCAGTTCTATTTTTTTTATAAATTGTTATCATTCTTTGCAGTGATGATAACTTTTTAAATCCCTATCTGTCCAACAGTTGTGGTTTTTTTTCTTTTCTTTTTTTTTTTTTTTAAATTTTGTTATGGTGGCAATGTCTTGCTTTAATTCTAAACTGCAGATAATGTAAAAATCATCAATCTGTTTACAAGTTTTCTTTGAAAAAAAAAAAAGGCCACAAGATCTGCATTTGTATATTCTGGACTTTATGTCTATATTCTATGAAAGTTTTGGAAAATTGTGCATACAAACTGAGTTGGAAGTAGATAGATGTATTCTTTGTATTAGTCATATTAGTATGTTCACAAATGCAATTTTACTAGTATGCACTGTGCTTATTTACGTGCCTTCATTATGTACATGTTGAGAAAAATCTGTGTTCATATTTCAAATAATCTAGCATCATTAAAATTTGGCACAAATTCACATTGACAATAGTAATATTCATCACAGTTTTTCACTTCTGTAAATATTGTGGATGTATATTTCAATGTTGTTTTACAAAATTTCAGTATTTAGAAAATTTATACATTGTAGCATACTATGATGATGAAGGGATTCTACTTTTGTATGTATATATTTTTGCATAAAATGTATTTAATTGTGATGTATTTGTATCACTGTTTTTTGGACTGAATTGAAATTCTTACTTTTTTTCAATAATGTAAGTACATTAATCATGTATTGTCAAATACGTTGTAGAATGTAGGACCATCTCTATGGGTCAAGGACAAGAAGTTCACGCACGCAAAATCATAGAGGTGTCGAAAGAACAGGTGGGGAAAAAACTCTTTAGCACACAATCTCTTTAATATTTTCATCTTACCATCAAGGATATCTCAGGGTGAACTTGTCTTTTGGGATGCCTGAGTTCATAAACGTTCCCCTGTGGGATGTGTATGTGACAGTGAAGTCCAAGTCAATACTTGTGGCAGCAGTGCTACTGAGCAGCTTTTCAAAAGCAGCACGTTCCTTACTTATCTCTATACTGTTATCCAAGGGTAAAATGACATGAAGTCCTAGTCCTATCCTGCAGATCCCACTCTTTACTGGAATATTGTTTTCATTTTTTCCCCTCTCCTATAAGAGATACCTAGATGTTGCATAGCTTCTACTAGATAAAGTGGTGAGTGCACACAAAGATTAAAGTTGTAAATACAGAAGGATATGCCTCCTAATACTGCTTCTTATTTTCCTCACATCTGTGCTAGTGAGAGCACCTCTTACTCACAACCATTTGGTGTCCATTATTTGTTTCTTTAATTGTCAGTCCTTTGGCTTTTAGTCCCAAGAATGTCTAACAATTTCCAAACAATATATAAGAATTTTTCTCTTAAATGGAATAATGTATTTTGTTACGGCAGATGATATGCTCAAACAGTAAAAACATGAAAAACCTAAGTAGTAGCTACAGAAAGATGGTAATTTAAACCTCAAATACAATGTAAAAGTTACAGTGTAAAGGTGGGACCTCCTGGTCAGCTGAACACTTCAAAGAATTGTTGATGGTGCTGCAAATGAAGACATACAGCCATAGTTCCTGCAAACTATGGGGGGAATTAGTATTTTGGAGGCCTAGAATATCTCCACTAATAGAGAGCAGAACATGAGTATTGGAATATAGATGTACAGCACTTTGCAAAAAGAGAAAAAAGAAATCTCTATGGCAAATGGCATTGTTTATTGTGTGTAAATGCACTCATGCATCTCATAGTTCTTTGTTTGGATGTCTAGAATGGTCATTGTCAACTTCCAGTTCATTGCAATGGTCATCCCTTCCTTTGTTTTGCCCTTAATTAAAAACATAAGAATACTCTGAACAGCATTCCAGTAGAGCTACTAGTAACAATTTCTGAACTACGTGCTGTAGTGCTGCATAGATTTTATGGAGGCAGTGATTATGTGAACATCAGATTTGAAATTACAAACCAGAGTAGTGAATATGAAGACAAATATCTGTCTGGGTGTTTTTTGTATCTTTAGCCAAGAGTATATAAGATAATTAAAACTGCTGTGCTCTGTCACAGTTCTTTTTTCGAATTTTTCAAATTTTCAAAAACTAAGTCTGATTCATTTGAAAATGTAACCTATTGATTAAAGAGCTCAAATAAGTGAATCCCAATAAAAGAAAGAAAAAAACTCCTTTTAAATATCCATCAATTCACCATAAATATTTCTATTATATTTTGTCACCAAAAGTTATTGATTTCTTTTTAAATTACCTAAAACAAAATTGCTGAAATGAAATTACAAGCTGTAATGAAATCCACACATCACTGTTTAGAAGAGATTAAATCATGTCCCATTTTAATATCAGGCTTCTGATTCATCAGCCTTCAAAACTGATGCTAAGAAAGCTGATTGAATAAGCAGAAGTTCAGAGAGATAATAATCAAACTAGAGCTTTCATGCAATTTGAGAGCTGAATAAGATCAAAATAAGCAGAGGTTGAATTTCATGCAAATGCCTTTATTGCAGATAAACTAATTGCAGTTGTAAACTTTCAGAGTCTTATTACTACCTCTTTACAATTACTTTAGATTATGCTATTAACAAATCAGTTTAAAAAAAAAAAAGATACATTCCAGAAATTTCAGCTGTTACTTTTCCACTCACATTCTTTTGGCTCTGATGAAGGATTGCTTCTTACTGGTGTTTTGCTCGGAGCTTACAGGAACTACTACTTTTTGCCACTAGATAGCACTGATACTTTACTTAGAATATTGTGTCTGGTGGAAACAACTTTTGTTCTAACTTTTCCTACTTGATTTAGCTGTGCCAATATCCTAGCATGTCAAATGATAATATGTATTCAGGAACAGAACAAAAGTAAAAAACAAAATTACATAGAAAACCAAACTGATTCTTCTATAGACAGTTTAGTGTTATGAATGACTTGTTCTAAATTGTATATGGTAATAGTTGATATTATTATTTAGGGAGGCTGGGTGCTACTTCAGAATTGTCAT
Source organism: Empidonax traillii (assembly GCF_003031625.1). Taxonomy (NCBI): domain Eukaryota; kingdom Metazoa; phylum Chordata; class Aves; order Passeriformes; family Tyrannidae; genus Empidonax; species Empidonax traillii. The sequence goes on along the minus strand of NW_020955769.1, from coordinate 22,726 downwards.
CTTGGACTGGATTTCATGGATGAACTACTGGAGACACTTCTTACTGCGGAGATCCAGAATGACACATTTCGAGTTTGGATAACTACTGAGCAACATCCTAAATTCCCAATTACGCTGCTACAGGTTTGTTCAAATATTTAATTCAGATGCCATCAAAATTATTCAAATTAATCCTATAAGTGGCAGTTAAATAAATTGAGGGGAAAAAAGCAAAACCCAAGAAAAAATGGGCTTACCTTGCAATGCAAATATCACTTTAAACAGGAGGGTTACTTACCCATAACTGGAAGTTCTTGAAGATGCATTATGTATGTGTGATTCCACACTAATTCTATACACAGAAACACTTGAACAAAATCTATTTGGCTTTACTTGTATCCGTTTTTGGCCAAGCAGATGCCTTGTGGACAGATTAATGCCTACAATTGCTCTTAGTTAGTCTCTTACAGAGAGAGATTCACAGATTCCCTTATCTGAGATAAAGTGTAAATGGGACAGAACACACATGGATAATACATCTCAGAGAACATCCTATACCAGGAAGTAACCTGTTTTTCTTTGGATGAACTATAAATGGCTGTTTTGTAGATCTCAAGGATACATTTTTCGTCAGTACCAGGAAAATTGCCTAAACTGTTACAAAGTACATTTAAGTCACTGATGGTGGTTCCCAGCACTCTCACAGTGGGTGATAATGCTACCTAATATCTACTGTAATAGCTGTATGTTGACACTTTTGTGTTCCCTTTCCTCTTAAAAGCAGTGGAAGTCTCCTTAGTGTTTCTCGTTCTCTCTGAATAAAAATAGATACCACACTTGGTATCTAGGATGAGAAGGGAAGAAGTGTTCCTTTCTTGAATGAATCTAGAGACAACCTCCAGTAACAAGTGTCTGTCACCATGGACTGTACATAGAAAGGTAGCCATATGGACCTCACATATTCTCTCGACAGAAAAAACTCATCTTGCATCTTCAAGGGTTTATAAACAGTGAGGTGTATAAACATATGGTTTGCTAAAAGTGAGACTAGAGAACTGAGAGGGTTGCTAGATGAATCTTCACTGCGTTTATCTCAAATAGTTCAAATGTGATTACCCGATCTATAGTGTCACATTACCTGTTAAAATGTTAACACATTCAGGGGTTCCAGAAAATGTATAACTGACAAACCAAAGCTCCTTCTCAGAAGAAGGAAGAGAATAACTTGCTTTGATTTTTTTTTTTTTTTGTAATATAGAGGGCTCATCAGAAACTGAAGAGGATATCCTCCGAACTGAGGAAACACTGATTTTTAAGTGTTCCCATTCAGTCCAACAGTCACATGAACATAACACACTGTACATATGTGCAGATTGGTCCTTGCCTATGGGCTGCCCAGCATTTATTATCCTTTCTGTCCATGCTACCATGTTATCCAAGACAGACAGACAAGTACATACTGTCGGAGCAAAAAAATATTTAGTTTTTATTTGGGTTCCTCCAGCATTTGTTAGTGTCTCAAGGAACAGAGATTCTAGTAAGGCCAGTCTGTGCCTGAACTGATAGATTGGAGTGTTTCCCATGAACATTATCCAGCACTGGAATGCCATAGCACATAGCGTAAGTAGTTACAACATTCTCTGACATGAAAACCTGTACACTAGCACTCTTCCAAATAATTTCCAGGTATGGTTTGACAGCTAAAATTTTGTAGCCACTATTTCAACTAGGCAATTTGAATGAAACTAAGAGGCTGTGGCAATTTAGTATCACAAATGTGGATTCAATGCCTGCTGACCAGAGTGCTTGGGAATATTCTCTGGTAAATCTAATTTACTGCTGTAGACATAACCACAGAGTCCAGAGTAGCCACTGGAACACAAAGATCTGATCTGAGAAAAGGTGAGATTTCTTTGTATTTACTATGAAGTTCTGGGACCAGAAATATAACATAGTTTTTGTAATATATGCTGGATAGTTCTCTTCCATAATTCAGTCACTGAAGTAGAGATAGAGAACCCTTTCCTTCTGAAAAACATGGTGACTGCTTCTAGGTCATTGATGAAAATTCTCAGATCCATAGGCAAGTGTCAGTAATGGTTCTGACCAATGTAAGTTAAAGATCTATATTCAAAATTCTTTGTGGCCTTATCTAGTATGACTGGAGAAGAGAAGGCTCTGGGAAAACCTTGTGGCCTTCCAATACTCGAAGGGGCCTTTAAAAAAGATGGGAACAGACATTTTAGCAGGGCCTGTTGCAATTGCACAAGGGGTTCTGGTTTTAAACTGAAGAAGGTTTGATTTAAATTAGATATAAGAAAGAAGTTACTTACAATGAGGGCAGTGAGACATTCAAGGTCAGGTTGGACAGGGCTCTAACTGACCTGATCTAGATGAAGATGTCACTGCAGGAGGTTTGGATGAGATGGTCCCTCCTTAAAAGGGCCCTTCCAGCTTAAACTATTCTATGACTCTGTGTACTCATTTTATGCAATTTATAGCTACATATCAACTTTATCTCTACAATGCTTCAGCAATTTACGTTTTATTTATAACTAATAGTTGTGACGTTTTCATGTGTTGCTACTTGTGTTTCAGTAAACAAATCCAATTCCTTTATCTTTTTCACGTGACAGATTGCTATAAAGTTCACAAATGAACCTCCCCAAGGGATGCGTGCTGGATTGAAAAGAACATTTTCTGGAATTAGTCAGGATCTGTTAAATGCAAGCAACCTGCCTATGTGGAAACCTTTGCTTTACACTGTAGCTTTCCTGCATTCTACTGTTCAGGTATTTTTTTAAAAGTTTGCAAATAGTATTATAGTATATGGAATCACTTTAATAGAGACTCCTGAAAAAACACATTCTGATATTTATTGTAGTATCATGCTGCAGGGCTGAAGGTTTAATTTCTATAATCTGTATCTCAAGGTTCCTTATTCTCTTTTTATTTTTTTATTTTTAAATTTTAAACAATTTTCATACTATGGGCCTTTAGAATTTGGGGTTTTTTCATCTGACCTTGTTTGACCAAAAGGTAGTCATTTGGTGTAAGGGAAACATTTCTCTTTCTGTAGTCAATAGAAATAGATAAGCCCTTTGAAACAGAAAATTGGCTGATCTGTAGCAGCTGTTTTTCCATAAGAGTGAATATTTTTCTAGAGGTATATCACTCCTTCTGTCCATTTTTTTAAAAGGCAATCCAGATGCCTTGCTTAGGGTAGCTGTCTGCTTTCTGGATGGCTAAATTTAAATAAAATTCTATCACTCTGCATCTTGTTTTTATCTTATCTGTGTCAATGTGTTTTCTACATTAATTCCAGGGTGAGAACAATGATATCCATACTTTGTACTCTAAAGATATATAAGTTTTGAGATCATAATACATACCAAAAATTTGAGCTCTTTGAATGCACCTTCTTTTCATGAAGGATCTCAAAATAGTTATAAACCACTGTTTGAGCCTCGGGCTCTATTGAGCATCTCATATTTTCAGTATAGGGAGATGATGAGAGAAAGACAATTTGTTGATGTTCCCTATTAAGATACAGTATTCTGCATTGTTTTCATCCTTCTACCTTTTAAAACAGTGAAAAATCTGTTCTGTGTGCTGCCTCAGGATTATACTGTTCTTTTGGAACTAGAAGATCTAACCTTATTCAACCCATCAGTATTTTTTAAACTGTTACAGCTATTCATCTGTTAAGAAATTCTATTTATTAATTGCCAATCAGTAAGCAAAATGTACATTGTTCTGCCTTTAAACTGACTGATTCTTAGTATCTTTTGGTGACAAGATCATTATGATAAATACAGCTTAAGAAGTAATTCATAAAATTTGGCAGAAAATCATTTTACCTTTCTGCAGGGTATTATTGTTAATGCTGTCTCATCTGCTTATAAGCAGCATTTGATTTTGAAAAATAAAAGGGCTTTTTTTTCCAATTCTAGATCTTTTTAAATATTGTAGCTAGGGTACCTAAATGTTACTTCAGATGTCAAAGACTGTCAGTCATTGGTGACCTGGTAATATAAACTCTGATAAATATGTTATCATTTAATTTTAAAATGTCATTTATGCATTTAATAAATGTCAGCACTATTCAGCAATTTAGTTCTTAATTTCTTGGATTAATTTGTTCTACATTCTGAATAAAAATCATTGAGCCATTTAACTGAGGTGGCTGTAAGAAAGTTGTGAGAAATCTAAATAATGTTGAATGTTTAAAATGTTTGGGCTACAGAATGTAGTTTCCTACTTTTATAGTCAACTATTCCGTTACTACAACTGGTATAATTTTATTTTCAAGGAGGTATGAAATAATAAATTTGAATAATGTAATGGTGGCAGCCTTATAATAAAGTTGTGAATTTTGAAACCATACATTGAAACAATAAGACAAAAGCAGCAACCTAGAAGCCTTTGGATGACTGAGCATAAATATAGGAGATTGAAAATTTGAAGCTATCATTAGTAGACAGTATATGGAAAAAGAAGTTGAAAACTGTAAAATTCTGAATTAATTACTTAATATAAAAATCTTATCATCCAAATAGACATGAGACATTGCAAACCTATGACTGATACATTGATTAGTAAAGCTAGCAATAAATTATTTTGTTGCTTTTTCTATAAATATTTATCCCTTATGGTGTAACTTAATATTAACTGTATTACAGACGTTTGAAAACCGTTTCATCTGCTACCTTTCTTCACCAGTTCAATTCTTTACTCAACTGTTACTATCATTATTATTGAACTTCAATAAGGAAAGAAAATTATAAGTTGTTTCATAAATATATTTGGTTTTAATTTTATTCCTAAGGAGCGACGCAAGTTTGGGCCTCTGGGTTGGAATATTCCCTATGAATTTAACTCAGCAGACTTTACAGCCAGTGTTCAGTTTATACAAAATCACCTAAAAAAATGTGACATCAGAAAGGTATATACTAAAATTTGCATATATATATTTAATTGCTTTGTATGGCATCAGCAATTATTTTTTCCTCCTGTTACTATTTGTCATAGTTTATTCATTGCTATCCTTTCAGTGTAGCCTCTAATGATCAAAATTTCAAGTTCTTTGAAGACAGTTAAGCTTAAATATTTTGTGTGCTGTTATCCATATAAAAATAAGTAGCTTTTAAGAACTTTAGAATTTGATATTGGTTTTTTTCACTCCTGTATCTAAAATTACCAAGTCTATATGTTATCTGTTTTGGAAAGGGCTACCATTTGGTTTTCTGCTTAGCAGGGAATAGCCATTCCTTGTGAAGCAGCACTTGGCTAGCAGAGAAAGATGAGAAATAGGGAGAAGGGGTAGGCTGGAGTGGGGAGAAAGAGGAGATGCAGTAGCAGCTCAGAGTGATTTCAGGTCACACAAGAAATAATGAAATAAATTATATATATTTGAGATATGTAATGAGATATTACTTCTAATCAGTAAATGCTACGAGAAGTGGCTGAAGGAGCTGGGTTGTTTAGCCTGGAGAAGAGGAGGGTCAGGGGAGACCTCGTCACTCTCTGGAACTACTTAAAGGAGGTTGTAGCCAGGTGGGGTTGGTCTCTTCTCCCAGGGAACTAGAGATAGGATGAGAGGACATAGCCCCAGGCTGCATCAGGGGAGGTTCATGTTGGACACCAGAAGGAATGTCATCATAGAAAGGTTAGTTAGGCATTGTGATGGACTGCCCAGGGAGGTGGTGGAGTCACCATCCCTGAAGGTGTTAAAGAAATGACTGGACGTGGCACTAAATGCTGTGGACTAGTTGACAAGTTGGTGTTTGGTCAAAGGTTGGACTAGATGATCTTAGAGGTCTTTTCCAACCTAAATAATTCTGTGATTATCTATTTATAATAGCAGGATGAAGCCCAACTCTCATATTAAATTACAGAGTTGAGTTCAGAAAATACATTAGAAAATATTATTTTCATATGATCTGTTCAGGTTGCATTTCAGAGCCTTATGAGCTTGAGATGATATTGAAATTACTGGACACCTTCTTCTTACATATTATAACTACAGTCTTTCATTTACTTGCATCCAGGGAATATCATGGAACACAGTACGCTACATGATTGGAGAAGTACAATATGGAGGCCGAGTCACAGATGACTATGATAAGCGTCTTCTTAATTGCTTTGCAAGGGTAGGAGACCTTGGAAATACAGCTATTTGTCATTTTTATTAACAGTTGCAATACAGAAATCAAAATACCTTCTTTCTGCTGAATACATGTTTCACCAGTTTGTAAGACTATTCAAAGTAAAATTAATTTTTCAAAACATCATTCTTGGCAGTAAGATTATTCCCCTAGTTTCCTCCTTAGTGAGGAGCAGAAACTTAAAAAGACTTAGATGAAATTCAAACTTAGCAGACAGAATTTTTAATGTTTTACTTCTGTATTCAAGGAAAATTAGACGTAGTAGCTGAAATAAGAACCCTAATTGTCCAAGAATAAAAATTAGATTTAAAACCCCCTCTAAGCAGCAAAGTAATTGCTGGGGTTTTTTTCTCCCCTGGATTTTCCACAGGTATGGTTTAATGAAAATATGTTTGAGAGCGATTTCTGTTTTTACACTGGATATAAAATTCCAGTGTGCAAAACCCTGGAACAGTACTTTGAATACATCCAGTTACTCCCTGCCATGGACAGCCCAGAGGTCTTTGGTCTCCATCCTAATGCAGACATTACGTAAGTATGTCTCAAAGCATTGAAAAAAGAGAACCTTTCTTTTAGTGTTTGGAAACAAGTCCCTATCAAATGCTCAGGTAAAATATGTTTCATAGGAAATTTAGGATTCATGTGAACACTTTCTGTGTATGCACATGGTTATGAGTGCAGGATCTTCAGCTACATTTTACATGTTGTTTTGAAGCCCTTGGCATTCTTGCTACTTAGTCTTTGCGGTTTTACTTTTTTTTTTTTTTTTAAATTGAAGTAATTATAAAACTTTTATATGAACATATGATACAATGTTCCATACAGTTCAGTTAGAGAAAGTTTCTAATATTTGCCTTCTGTTCCAAAGTAGTAAATTATTTTTCTGTGCACACTCGTTAAATGGTTCTTTGGATTGTCATTTTCTTTACAAGCATGCCTTTGGATGCAACTAAAAACTGTTGTTGCTGTCAGTCCTGCCATTTCCATTATTTAAAGAAGACTTTTCAACTGCATCAACTTCATTTAAACTTTGGCTTGATTCACTTTCATTCCATATAACCCGTGTAACAGCTTGACTTTTATTTCCTTCTAGTATTACATACCCTGTGAAAAGATATGAGCATTTTTTTTTAACTGAAGTTCACAATAATCCTGACATGAATTATTGCATTTTCATTATGTCCACATTCATTGTTTTTTAATGTAGCTTTTTTTGTATTTTTAAACAAAACAAATCTTATTCAAACGCAGAGCTGCTATGAAAACCTAATATAACATTTTTGGACAAAACAATAATTTCCCACAATTATACAGTCTCAAAGTTGAGATGATGCAAAGTTGAGATGATGCTGATGCATATCAAAAGCCCAGTATTCTAAGCATGCTGTGAGAACAGTACACAGTTTTATTGTCAGCTCTGCCTAGCACATACCATTGCTAATATATACTTGTGAAGAAAAGAATCTAAGAGTAGATTCTGTTTCAAGTCATTCTCTGGTACTTGCAAGACCTCCCTTGCAGAATTGATTATAGAAGAGCCAAGATTTAACAGAGAACTAAACAAAGTCTTGAAGAGAGACCTGCTTTAGATCCAAAATTAGGCTTGTAGGAGAGCTAATTTATAGGAGGAAACTTTGGACTAACACTGTTGGGGGAGCTTTTGTGAATAGGAGCGGTGCTTTGATTTCTCTTTACTACTACTACATTTGGTACCTCAGCATATTCCTGCTACTTCAGTCCTTTTGTGTTTTTTCTATTTTTTTTTAAGATTTTCCTTTATAGGTATTTTTTTAGAGTTGGAGAAAATGTTCAACAGCTTCATGGTTTTTTTCTGTGTTTAATCACAATCTGTTACAGGGAACTATGCACAGATACTGTGTCTGAATTTCATCTTTGACACACAAACCAAATGGATTAGCATCCCATACAATATAAAAAGTTCAAATTCTCCTTAAAATATCCTATCAAGTCACCTCATTGTATGCAAAAGGCTAACTGCTAGAATTGGAACCCTAAGAGAGCCAGAACCTCTTCAGGTTCCTATTACTGAGGACAAGAAAGCCCTTATCTCTCACCAATTTACTGTGACAGTTTTACAGTTCAGCCAAAAGCTCGATCCCTTGGTTCCAACTGTAAAGCATCACTGAATTTCAATGCTTTCACTTAGGATTAACACCTGAAGTCAGAGAATCATTTTAACTTGCTATATGAATCACACCCTCTGCAAAAACAACATCATTAACAGGTACCTGAGAGGGAAAGGAATATTCTGACAATCTTCTGTGAAAACCCCGTCCCACTTGGTTCCCTACTGAAGTCTTATAGGTAACTGAATTTTTGTAAAGCTCCTGCAAGCTGCTATTAACCAAGTGAAGATAGAGAAGAATCTCCTGTTGTCCCTTGGTGAATGTAAGGTTTTGAACACCCTGCTGCAGTAGATATTGCTGTTTTCTACGCAAAGCTGAGGCAATGTTCCTGTCACACTGCATTTTTTTCTCAGTTTTGACTTCCAGTACAGAAAATTCCTGACGGCACAGACTCCATCTATCGAAATGTGCTACATTTTCACATCCAAACTCTTAGGAAAATATTCTTAATAATGTTTTCTGGAATAAATCAAAATTCATAGAAAATTAATTATTTTTTTTTCATCTTATGACACAATTTACTTAACAATACTACTTCAGGGAACAACAATATAAACAGGTACTGAGTGCTTTATCTTACATACTTACTTTTAGGCAACACTGACAATATAAATGAGATTAACTTAATGTTGCTGTAGATTCCTTTATGCTTACCCAAGACTTCCTTTACTGTAACAGAGAAAAATAAATCCTTGTAAAGTTCAATTTCACTGATCACAAAGCAGACATCTAAAATAGATAAGCTAAATTGGGCTATCTGGACAAAATCTGGTTTGTAGGCATCTGCACTTAGACATATACATGTGCTAAGGGTCAACCCATCATGTATAACTGATTTTCTTCTCAGAAACAGGGTACTTCCTCTACAAACTTATGAGAAGATTTTTTTTGTTATTGTTTGCATCTGTACTTCAACATCTTATTTACAATCTAAAGGAAAGTTTCTAACAGTTTTCCAAAGCCCAGAAAAATTTTGTTTCAGAGCCGTTTTTTATGTTCAGTGTGTCCCAGTGGTATGTAAATGAATTTTCTTCTTTTTAATCTTAGTCTCACTTTCACACTGGAAGGTTATTTTTAATTATGCGCACATTGAGATACATCTTTTTGTCTTTTCTAGTTTTATTTACAACAAAAGTCTTCTTGTTCAAACTGTAATTTTTAATTTTACAATATACATATAATTTCTCCTCTTCAGAAGATTCTTACCTTGGGTGATTCAAGAAAAAAATATAACTCACCTTTGATTCTGTTACTTCAGTGTTATTTTTCAAAAACTATTCTCTCCCTTTCCCCAAAGTTTTTCTTTTTAAAATTATTTCTATTTTTGTGTAGATTTGGGGAAAGACTGTTTTTATAATACTGTAATATATTATAATTTAATTGGAGTAATAATCGGGGAACCTGTTCCTTCTACATGAAATAGCAGTATTGGAAGAACAGTACTCACAGTGTGAAGAGGAACGTTCACATCTCTCTTATCACTACTTGTTAAATCAGCAAGACACAGACAAAGGTTACAGCCACAGTATGTCATCCAAATTAGCAATGAAGTCACGAGTCCAAGAGAAATTTTATTTTATCTTTGCTGCTCATATGTGGTCTTGAATAAATCTTTCATTCTTTAAATGGGGCCATAAATTGGAAAAAAGGTTGAGAGTTTTGAGTCTAAAGTCAAGGGTTATTAAAAACCATGGAAGCCCCACCATTCCTACATTTAGAAGCAGAAATTATATTCCCTGAGAAGCAAACTCCCAGTAGTATTTCTTCAGTATTTCTGATTTATAGTCTTTATAATTGGATTCACAAAAAAATTTATTTTAACTACTAGTACCTAGCTTCTTCATTATTGTGATACTGTCTCCAAAGCTTAGATGCTTTAGGAGTTCACATGTCCTATCCTTGGTTTCATGTCTTACATAATTAGGTATGACAAAGTAATAGAAGGAATGGGTGTTGTATGAAAGTTGAATAGTAAAACTGACATGCAAAACTTTGCTTTGAATCAGTGTAAATTTATGTCCTACATCAGACTCATGATGTATGTTCCTCATGTACCTGATTCCATAAGGTAAAAGTAGGTGTTGCCAGTACTCCAGTATCGACACACACACACTTAAGTTTTCTTTCTTATTGCCTCTCATAGCTCTATGCCACTGGATAGCACTGTAGCAAAAACACTCCTATAATTCTGCTTGTATTGAAGGATCGACATGGTCTACTGTTTTTATCATCCAATGCCACAAAAATTTAATTCACTTCTTTTGTATTGACTCAGAACATAAATTCACATTAGCACTGCCCAAGCTTCACTATAGAATAGAGTGTTTCAACCTACAGTGTAGTAAATCCAGCATCTCTTATCATTAATCCAGAAATACTTCAAAGCAGAATGAATTTACTAATTAATAAATGGGGTAGCTTGCAAAGTTATACCTCCACCTTTTCCTTCTTCTGTATTTCACTTTTAAAAACTAGCTGAGAGAAATATTCTTTCTTTTTACAAAATTTTTGTTACTTCTTCCCAGCAAATAGGTATTTAGTTCTTAGCAGAAATATGTCATTTTCTTCCCTTCCCTAAGAATCTCTAGAAATGCTGTGATAGCTTTTTCTGCCACCTCACAATCTCAGCTTGCAGACCTCCTTCTTACCCCTCAATTAGAAAAACATCAAGTGTATAACAAGGTGTGTAGAGGGAAGTTCAAGTTAAACTTGTTGCAGGATGCCAAGGAAAACAGTTTCATGTGAGTTTTGATTTGATTGATGACATTTCTATGTTTTTTCTCAACTAGCAGGTTGTGTGTTCTACAAAGTTATGACTAACTATTAAAAAACCCTATGTAATTTATAACATATTTCTTATCCTCTCAGATATCAAAGAAATACATCAGCTGATGTTCTAGATACTATTACCAACATTCAGCCTAAAGAAGGTGGTGCAGGTCCTGGAGAAACTCGTGAATCGGTTGTTTATCGTTTAGCTGAAGACATGCTAGAGAAACTTCCTCCAGATTACATACCTCATGAGGCAAGATAATTTTAGTTTTGTCTTACTGTTTTCTCTGTTGATTTTTCACGTGAGACATTCCAAAAAAGAAACACTGAACTGTAACGGAAGCTCATATAGCTAGTAGCTGTATTTTCTGGACACACTGAAAGTTAAGGTGTTGTATATGACCACAGCATTTCAACAATTTAGACTTAACGGAATTCCTTCTATGCTTTTATATTTTAGGTAAAAGCTCGTTTGGTTAAAATGGGGCACCTTAACTCTATGAATATTTTTCTTCGTCAAGAAATTGACCGCATGCAGAAAGTGATCACCATTGTCCGCAGCAGTTTGAATGATCTGAAATTAGCCATAGAAGGAACTATTGTTATGAGTGAGGTGAGTAAAGCTCATTTACTACATATGGAATATTCTGTTTTAAACTATTACCCTGATTACTTTACTTTGGATATTATTATTTCATTCCTTTAGAATTTAAGAGATGCACTTGATAACATGTATGATGCTCGAATTCCTCAAGTATGGAAAAGAGTATCTTGGGAGTCTTCCACACTTGGCTTCTGGTTTACTGAACTTCTGGACAGAAACGCTCAATTGTCTACTTGGATATTTAAAGGAAGACCAAATGTGTTTTGGATAACTGGATTCTTTAATCCACAAGGTAATGGTACTGAAAGGACTTGAGTAGTAATGTATGTAATAATAATTTAATGATTATACTGCATATCTAATTTAATATTACACATAGAAAAGATATTTTCATTACTGCCAGAATATGTCATAGAAGCCAAAAGACAAATGGGTTCAAAAAAGAGATTAGATAAAGTCATGGGAAACAGGTCCAATGGTAGCCATAAACATGATTGTCCAAACTTGACCTTTGAGTTGTGAGATCCCTAAGCTCCAAAATTCCAGAATCTGGAAGAACATAGAAGGGAAAGGATTTATGTGTCATTTTGCCTGCTGTAATATTATTTCACTAAGCATCTGCCTTTGTGTAGTGTCAGAGACAGAATGCTTGTACAGGTGGTCTCCAAGTGGAGAGCAGTGACAGTGGCAATCCTCTGGGGTTGCTATTGGGACTGGTGCTGTGAAACATCTTTGTCAGCAACATGGACATGAGCTTGAGTGCACCCTCAGCAAGTTTGCTGACAATACAAAGCTGTGCAATGTGGTTGACATGCTGGAGGGAAGGGATGCCAGCCAGAGAGACCTGGACAGGCTTGAGACGTGGGCCTGTATGAACACTGTGAAGTACCTAAAGGAGGCTACAAGAGAGCTGGAGAGGAACTTTTCACAACTATTTTAGTGATAGGATATGGGGGAACTGATTTAAACTGAAAAAGGCTAGGTTTAGAATAGATATGACAAAATTCTTTACTGTGATGGGGGTGAGACACTGGAACAGGTTGCCCAGAGAAGTGTGGATGCCTCATTCCTAGCAGTATTCAAGGCCAGGTTGGATGGGACATGGTCTAGGGGAATTGTGGGGTTTTGTTTTTTGTTGGTTTTGCCTTTTTTTTTCTTTTTTCTTTTTTTGGTGGCTCTGCCCATGGCAGAGGAGTTGGAACTTGATGATCTTTAAGGTTCCTTTCAACCCAAACCATGCTTTGTGATTCTATGGTATTTTAATCTGACCCACAAATGCAGTTTTTATATTACAAGAAGGAAAACATGTAGTTAATAAATAATTTATCTTGTTGACATTGTAGAAAGTATACTTAATGATAAGGAGTTGGACTCAATGATCCTTGTGGGTCCCTTCCAACTCTGAATATTCAGTGACTCTTTGATTCTATGATATTTATCCAGCTTTTAAAGAAAATATTATTTGTGGTTAAAACTGTTTAACTTATTCCAAACTCTAAGTTGCAAGAGCTTTAATCTTGAACAAGATGTTACAGTAGCAACAAAAGGACTTTTTACAGTACAGTAAGAGCACTGGGACAACAAACAACCTCATCAGGGACATGGTCGAGTCCCCATTGCTGGAGGTTCTCAAGATGTAATTGGTCAGTGATAGATAATCTTATCTAGTCTCCCTTTCCCATGAAAGGTTGCACCTGGTGGTCTCTCAGTGTGGACTGTTCTGTGATTCTATGAATGTGCAACAGTACCATCATTTACAGCAGTTACCTATCCTTCACAAGGAATCATCAAAATGTAGCTTTCAATGTTCCCATTTCACAGGTTATTTCATGAATAGTTTGTTCAAATTCATCAAAGATATGGTGCAAAGTACAACTAAACACCTGTCATTATCTGTTATAGCTTGATATATTTATCATTTAGAGGAAAGAGAAAGAAAAAAGAAATTTTAACCATCTCCATGAGTAAAAATTCCATTGCTTTATTAGGTGTGTATTCATAGAAGAATCTCGTTTAGTTTACACAACTGTCCATACAAAATTCTTGTGACAAACTTCTGTGTAACAGCTATGAGGTGTTTTTTCAATTAGGATTAACCTCTGAAATTCTTGAATATTTTATGAGTTATCTTTGCTTTGTGATGCTTTTATTCCTACTGGGCTTCCTGTGACCAGGACAGTGGAAAGTACTAATATCAATTTAGAGTCACTCTCATAAACAGTTGAGGTGCCTGGATCACATCCAAATTAAAAGATGGTATTGAGATGCCAGTCAAAACATCACTCCATTGGTATCATAAATGGCACAGCTGGTAAGCACACTGATCTCAGGTGATTCGAGAGCAGCACTATGCAGGTGCTGCATAGTGCAAGGGACAAAATTCTCTTGACCAAAGGAAACATTTAGCCTATTAGCCAACAAACCTGAGACACAGAGGGTCTTGAACTTGATTATTGCATCATCATCTGCATTCAAAAGAAGGAGTAGTCTCGCAGCTGGAGAGAGGTCTGCTAAGTGCAAAAGGCATGCTATGTATAGGGTTGAAGTAAATATATGAAAATATGAAGTATTATTGTATTCATAATATTGCTTACCAGGAAATTCATTCTAAAGCGTGCAGTTCTCTATTTTAAATTCTTTCTTTGCCTTAATTTCTTTACAACAACTCCAAGTAGTTCTTCATCCAGTGACATAAAATAGCAGCTACTGAGTTTTTAGGGACTCCATTGGCATCTTCTGACACACATAGAAATGACCATGTATTTGTTACTAGTGTTTTCATTTTTGTAGCTTTGCTGCCTAGTTATTTGTCCCCTTGCGATTAAACTATTCAGCCCTTTACCTCTAATGACAAATTTAATTTAAAAAAAGGAAAAAAAACCCATAAGAGTATGTGCCATTTAAAAATCTTTTTCTTGGTGTAATGCATTCTATACCACTTCTGTCATTTGTTCCCAGTTTGGTCCCAAAGCGATATTTCTATCTTAACCTGGGTGGTTTTTTTCAATAGAACTCTAAGTTCAGTGCAGCATCATGCTTATAACCAAACAAGATATTTTTTTTTTTTTGATCATGTGAGATAATTACTAAATCTCTGGCTTAATTTCTCAAGGATTCCTGACAGCCATGAAACAAGAAGCAACTCGAGCACATAAAGACTGGGCTTTAGATAAAGTTGCAGTACATAATGAAGTGCTAAAGCAAACCAGAGAAGAAATCACAGCACCTCCTCCTGTATGTATACCATGCAGAAATGCTTCAGTATTAATTTTAGTATTTAGTTTATATTAGGCATCACTGAGTTATATTGGATTGATAGAGGACAAAGTTACTCTTGCCTTCACCTTGCTGCTTTTGCTCAGCATTGAAGACAAATACTAAGTATGAAGACTTTATTTTCTTAAGTTAGAAAAAATTTTATTAAAACAACTATTTAATTGTACCACCTGTTGATTTTTTTCTTTATAGTAAGCTTTAGATGAAATTTTGTAGGATATAGACTTTATTAAACAACTTTTATTGCCATCCATTTCAGTAGCATTATTTTCTGAAAAAGGATGATATTATAGTTTAAGATGAAATAGCTTGAAAAGATTCAATGTTAGATACTTTTTACTATAAAACATATATTCCTTTTAATGGTTTAAGACAATAGGTCATTTTAGAAAACAGATGTTTTATTTCATGTGGTGTGTCTGCTTACCCTTCACACAGGAAGGAGTATATATCTATGGGCTCTACTTGGAAGGTGCAGGCTGGGAGAAACGGAGAAGCATCCTCGTTGAATCTACACCAAAGGTTCTTTTTGTCCAGCTGCCTGTGCTGCATATGTTTGCTGTTGATTCAACCAAACCTAGGGATCCCAGGCTCTATGTATGTCCTCTTTACAAAAAGCCCATGAGGACAGATTTGAACTATATTACAGAGGTCTATTTAAAGACAGTGAAGTCTCCAGACCACTGGATATTGAGAGGAGTGGCTCTTCTGTGTGACATCAAGTAAGCTGTTCTTCATAACCAGAACAGAAATTGAATATATGGCACAGGTAACAAATTATTCTTCTACTGCTTTGTTTTGGTGGCTATTTGTCATTATACTAGAAATTTCATTTCAGTCTTGGCTTACTGATTTTTTTTCTCTGCTTTCAGTAAATTCAGTTTGCCTTGGCTATTCGTTGATAGTCCTAAAGTTTTCCAAATAAGTTCACTGATTGTAGTCTTTGATGTTTCTACTGTATTACTTAAAGAAGGAAATAATACAATTAATGTCAAATAAAATGTTGTTAAACCTTAAAAAAGAAAAACTTTGATTTTCCATATTCTTTCGCATATACAACTTTTAGCTTGTGTTTCAGTGACATGTTTCTTTCTTCAGACACCTTTATTTGGCAACAGAGTTTTTCATTTACATCCCATGACTGGACTCTGTTCTTCCTTTTACTGCTCAAGAAAGTTCAAATGCATCTACTGTGGCAAAGTGCAGCTACTACTTGAAGTCCTGGTCATCTGGTGGGATGGTAAAAGGCTCTTCCTCCAGGTAGAATCCTGTGGCTTTCTGCGGGAGGTCACCAACCCAGGATATCCTGGCATACAGAAAATAACAATATATAGACACAAAATCGTGAGCAGAGTAAGAAAAAGGAAGATCTCCAAATGCAATTAAGTAAATCATTTCTTCTCTCTCCTCTCTAGACTTAGTTAGGTCCAAATACAAGAAACCAGCTAAGGTGTTAGATAACTTTTACAATTTCTTTGTATTTTTAAAAGTTGTACCACAGAACTATACCTGCACAGAAGGGAAAAAAAAATAAATTCTGACTTTGCAGCTGTAAGAGATTTTGCTCCAAGTAATCAAAATATTGATGACAGTACTTGTGGTGAGTTGACCAATAGCTAAGTACCTGCCCAGTTGCTTGCCCCTTGCTGCCTTGCCCCAGAGGATGGGGGATAAAAATTGCAAGAGCAGAACTTGAAAACATGGGGGTCAAGACGAAGACAGTTTAATAAGTTAAGCAAAGCTTCACACAGGAGCAAATCAAATTAAGGAATTAATTTACTGCTTCCCACTGGCAGCAGATGGTTGGCTACTTTCTGGGAAGAGCCTCAGCTCACATAATGGTTACTTGGTAAGACAGATTCAACAACAACAAATGTATCTCCTACCCTTCTCCCTGCCCGAAGTCTCTGGTGCTGAATATGGCATCAAATTGTATGAAATATCCTTTTGGACAGTTTGGGTCATTGCCCTGGTTTTTTCCTCTCCTGTGTTCTTGCAGATGCCCAGTCTACTCACTGTAGGGGCTGAGGGGGGGGGTGGGGGGGTGGTGTGAAATTCCCCATCCCCAAACCAGAACAATAACTATTATGTTTTCATGCTTAAAGTTTTTTTTTCTGGTCTAGCCTTTCAGCTTAATTACAATGGGGAAACCCTGTGAATGCCTCCACACGTGGAAGATGTGCACTGTCACATTTACAAGTGAAAGTCTGTAGAAGAAAATAGCAGAGAAAGTGGAAATTAATGTGCTAAAGTTATATAACTTACACAGAAGATGATTTTATTCTCCATCTAAAATAGTTTCAAGAATAGAGATAAGTACTATATTGTTATCTCAGCTATATCACATATTGCAGCAGATTCTTAAAAGCATCTACTTCTTCCATTTGTCGGAGTCCAATCACCATTTCCCATCTTCTCTGAGCCTGTCTAGGAGTTTGTTCCATTCTTGTTCCTCAATACTATGCATTAGCTCACTACTCCCAGGTTACAGTGAAAGTTAATTTCCATATAGCTTTGCAGTTAATTTATGGAAATAATCTGTGTTTTGTGACAACAACAGTCTATTACTATGTATTAGAAGGCTCTTTTGGTTTTCTGCATGCTTTAAGAATATTTATGAAGTATTTTCATGTGCTGGTCATCTGTGGCATAGTATTTGTTCTTACACTTCATTTGTTTACAGCCGGCTCTTCAAACATCTAGCGAGGTGCAGTTAATTACTTGAATCTTCACAAGTCATTCTTTCCAGCTGTCATAATCAATAGGAATTAAAGACCTCCAGTTAAGACTTCACTCCCAGGAATTCTCTATACCTTCAGGATGTTGTATTAAGCATTCAAATTCCTAAATTAGCTCTAACACAGGGGTGTTTTTTGCAAGTAACTAAACAGGTTAACTTTCTGAACTTTTTTATGCTCATTTGTCATTCAAGTTACTGCTGTTTAAGTTGTGAGACAGTGTTGTGGTGCCTGAATTGACAAAGACAAGAATACCATGTCAGCAAAACACAAATATTTAACATGGTAAAAAAAGACAAATACTTGACACACGACATTTAACTAGTCTCTAGGAGAGAAAACCTAACTCATGCAGATCTGTGGTTGAGAATGTAAAGAACATGTCCAGAACTAGCATCCACAGTGTATATTTTTCTTTCCTGCCTTGATGGAACTGTCACACAGAAGGATTTTCCTACCCATTTCCTCTGGTTTTCAGAGGTAAGTTCAAGCAGCTGAGACAAGAGAAAGCACACTCTTTCCTGTTGCTTTAGAGTGGACACATTAATTGGGAGTCATTGATCTGCTGGTATGTCAAGATACTTTTCACAGGAGTATTTGTTCTTAGGTGATGATTCATAAAAAGCCTGGAGCATGGCTGTGCAATAAGGTTTTATGTAAAAATGGCTAAGCATTAATAAAACCTATGGAAAAGAGCTGGCAAATGGTGGGAGGGGAGAGGATTTGTTTTCTGTTCAGGTTTCTAAATCTCATAAAACCACTGATTGAAACGAGCTTGTTCCAAGATCATATCTATTCTTAATATTTAAACTAATTCATTGTATTTTGATAGTCTGGAAGAACCTCTGTCATCAGTATGTAAGTATATTTCTGTGGATGCAAATATCAAATGTATGGGAATATTTCTGCTGATTTTTTAATACTTGAGTGTAATTGCAAAGCTATGACCAGTCTCTCCTTCATATTTCTTTAGAAGCCATTGGTATTATATATACTCCTAGTGCAGACATCAGAAATACTAAACCAAGATTTGATACCTGTATGTGCACCACAGAAGCAGAGTATTTCTGATGCAGGTCCAGTTGTATCAAAGCCAAACCCTCATTCCTTTTCTAATGATTAACACTGCATTCAGAGCACAAAGAGGCATGCATACATTAACTCTCAGACACTCTGGAAAACTTTTTTTTAACTTAGCAACAGTCCATGATAAAGGTCAAATCCAGAAACAGACTTTAGAAATAGAAATACCATGTAATTCCTATGTAGGAAATATTATGATATTTTGATGGGCACTGCTAACATCTATGACTTACTTCTATGCTGCTTTATTTCCATTACAATTTCTAATTTACTCAGTATAAATATATGCTAATAATGTCATTGGAGACATCTGAAGGAATGACTCAACCAAGGTATTAGGTAGTTTGGTGACTAGTAATTAAGGAATATCCAGGAATATAAGACCCAGTCAACCAATTTCAATTATCTTCACATTCCCAGATGTCAAAAAGGACTAGTAGTTGTGTCCTGCCAGTTAAAAAGTCCAGTTTTTTGGCCTTTAATTTAATTCTTACCTTGCTGATAGATCTGAAAATTTGCCTTATGTTTTTGTATCCTTTATTATTAAACAAGATATTCTCCCCACTCTTTCTGTGAGGTCAAATCTTTATCAAAATAATTTTATAATTTCTCACAGATACTGATATCACATCCAAAATTCATGCTCAACATCAGTGCCAACATTTACCTTAATTAAGATATAGTTATAAGTCTCATTCAGCTCCAGGTATATGTCATTCCACTCTCTGAACATTAGGAAAACACTACCTTTTATTCTTTCCAGGACAAAATGACACACCTGAAGTTAAAGAATTTCCTCTCTGACTCCTTGCCTTTCCCCTGATCCCTGTCCCAACCCTTGGACTTTCCTTCTGGATTTGCAACTTCAGATGTCTCACAATATCAGCAGGCTGACTCCTTCAATTCACCTTTGTTTTCCAAAGCACTCATGGCAGCATGGCGCAACAGGTAAACTGTCTGCAGCTTCTCGCATATATTCACTAATCATTAATTCCTCCTACCAGTGTTTATATGTTTATGTTTGATATTCAGATTAGTCAAGTGGTTGTTCAAAAGGTTAGCTAATTAAAACTCCTAATATTAGTTTCTCAAAGTCTTTGGCTAAGTGGCAAAGCAGGATTTCTGTGACTGGACACTCAAAGGCAGAATGATTATTTGCCTTACAGACACAGTAATTACAGATAACTGCCCTTCATCCTTGCAGCTTCAGATGACTTACAAGCAGGCTGATGTGTAGCAACGGAAATGAATGATGGTTAGGGTCACCCTCTCTTTTTGGGGGGATATTTATGATGTGACAAGCTAGAGCCTCAAAGACACTGATTAGCAGTTTGTGATCTCCTTCTCACTGGGCACATGAGCACAAAAAGTAAAATTACTTAAATGTAAATAGCCATGTAAACGTAAATGAAAACTATTAAACCTGCATATTTACGGTCTAGAGAATTTAATCCAAACAGTACCCTTCTCTCTCTCTTTAGTCATAGCCACCATAGCACATGGGAAACACAAGAAACAGGTTCCCAACTTCACTCATTCATCCAGGGAATATTTTGATATGGAATGCCAGACTATGAAGTTTTGTTTCTCAGGAGACACATTCCTCTTCAAATCTTATTTTTCTCAAAAAATCTATCAGATACTGCAGACAAGCAACTAAATGCTTTTCTCAGCACTTGGGAAGCATTTTACCAAGGGGATATAGGTCCTACCTACTAGGAATCTAGCGTGAGAGTAGACAGAAGTTACATCTCTTTCTTTGGAAAAGGCCAATATTATGATTACTGCACAAGATGCATATCAAGCTGTACAAGGAAGTTTTCCTTTTCTGTATTGAGGTTTCCCTTGGTGGGAAAATATGGAATGGAGTGATTTCCAAATAATTTCCTCACGGAAAAAAGTTACCACTACAAAAAGAAGGAGATGGGAGAGTAATACTTCCATCAGTTTCACTTAATAAAGAATAATTTAACTTCTCTTCCTTTGTTCTGTGCTTCATAGCTTCCTACTTTCTTGTGAAAAATGAGGAGAGAAAGATGATTTCTTACAATCATTTCCTTTGTGCTAGCATCTTTCATCAGTTCATCCTAGCAGACTTCTATTGTCCAAAATACAATTCTTAACAAACATTTTTGAACACAGGACTTTTAATCAGGAAATTTTAATTAGGAGTTGTGGACTTTCATAAAAAATTCAAACTGTAATAAAAAAGTTATTTTCTATGATATTACGTGACTGCAAATAGCCTTGACACTTCTATATTTCTAAGAATCTTAAATATAAGAATGTTGGGTCAAATTCAGACACAGAGACATACAAATCCTTCAACAATGTTTTATGGAAATGATTGAAATCAGTTTCTTCTTTATAAGCCAGAAATCTAAGTGTTTTTTTGAAATTAAATACCTAAAAATCTAAGCTTTGTATTGAAATGAAATACCTATCTAAATCATTCCCTCCACATAATCCTTACACAGAATAAATTCCACAAGGCAGCTAGGTTCCAAGAGTAGATACAACTATTTCAGTTCATTATATAGTTTACAAAACTTTAGTTTAAAAAAAAATAATTATATTTGCACTCATTTCTTTGTTGTCATTGAGAAATACATAGCCCAAAGTGTACGAGCCATATTATCTGACAGTTGAAAAATGGAGCTGTCCATTTCGATCAAGCACTGTTCTCATATATTTACATAAACCCAGGCTCATGTGCCTGGAACTGCAATCTAGCAACCCTTTATGTTCATTCACTCTGAGTCTGCATCTGCAATTAGGGAAGGCTGGTTAACCTCAAACTCTGCATTCCAGCCCTGCGCAGCCACCACGAGACATTTCATGTACTGAGCACAGTCTCCCGCATGTGGGCAGGTAACTTAAGTAACAAGAACAATTAATACTTATAAGCACTAAATTAAAAATAATGAAATTCAATGAAAAATGTGTACTTATGGCCAGTAACCAGAAGAAACACTCTTGCTTCCTAACGCTCTTTTAAAACATTGAGAAGTTTTGTACATGGATCTGTCATGTAACTATTTGCTGTAGCCATGTTCTGATACAGAATACTCCAAGGTCATCTTGAGTTTTACTAAGAAGTGTAAATTAACCCAAAGTTCAGGTTTCAAGGTGTAATTTATATGATTTAGTTTCTCCAAATATATAGGAGTATATATAGCTCCAAGACAAGATGATATCCTTTCTAAACACCAATGTGCTTGTAATCACAGTTGTGGCTTCTATGTTTGTAACTCTCATTTGCATAATCCTGCTCAGAGATATCTTTTTTTTTTTCCTAGGAGGCCTACAAAAGGGTTCAGCTTAGATAAACTTTTATTTCAGTTAAGTAGGTATCAGTATGAATTACAATTCTCCAAACATCATTCAAATTCAGTGATTCAACACTAACATTCTTCTGCTTCCTTTCCTAAGCACATACTTCAAATGTCTAAGTGATTTACTTGAACACCTTCATAGGTGCTAGTCCTCAGCTTCTGGTGAGCTTGGAAAGATCTTTACTGACAGTTCTTCTTGGCTTTATAAAGAAAAAAATGAGCCAAAGCATATTCACTGCTGCAGCACCCTACAGGTACAAAACACGAGTAAACAGTTAACAGACTTTTCGGGCACATGGGCAACACTTGCACAGCTCCTGTACAGGGCAGTCACTCCCTCCAGTCTTCATATAAATTCTGAGTCTCGGTAAAATTCTCCAAATCTCAGCACCGTGTACCCTGCAACCTTAAATACACACATACAAGACAGAAAGGAATAAAATTTAACTAAGAATTTAGATCTACTTGCGCTGTTTATGAGAGCTGTATGCTTTCATCCCAAAAAAGTTGCTATAAAAGAGGATGTTTATAAAAGATAGTAGTTATTGGTCACAGAGAAGCACAAAGTGGGTGACTTGCAGTGAAAACTGATAACATTCCTTATGATACTGCCTATGGCAGCTTA
>NW_020955768.1:612558-619451 GCF_003031625.1 Empidonax traillii | reverse complement strand
CCTGGCCTAGCTCAGACCCTGTGCTCTTCAGGGACCCCAGATAATGCTTTTTCTCCTTTTTTCCCCCTCCAATCAAAAGATGCCAGAGCCCTGCTGAAGCTTTTGAACTTTGGGATCGACTGGGGTTTTTTAACTGTTTATCTACAAATGAAGGACCAGCCTTTCATTTTGTAACAAGCAGCAGCGCTGCTCATCAGGAGAGGGGAGCGGGGCTGAGGGAGCTGTGCAGATTTTGGCAGCTCAACTGCCACAGGACTGTCAACTTGAAAAGATGGTGCAGAGAGAGATGGGGATGTTTGGAAGGTGGGGAGCCTGCCCGGCTGCCTGAACGGCTGCACAGTGGCAGAGCGGGAGAGGGGAGCTGTGGTTTGGAAGGAGGGAAGGACTGCAACACTTCGAGGATGGGGATGGTGTGACAGCCCAAGGCACGGGGTGATGGTGCTGACAGCCCAGCCCCTGCAGGAGCAGGGTCCCCACAACCCCAGAGAGTCACAGGCTTTACCTTTGAGTCCGGCTGCTCCTCAAAGCTGAGCTTCTGGGTCTCCATCAGGCTGCTGCCCATGCTGTCCAGCCCCATGTACCCACACACCCGAAATCCAGCCTCTCCCATGTCCCTGGCTGGAAGAGACAAGGAGAAGCACTCTCCAGTCCTCCCCACACAGACTCAGCTCTTCCTGTCAGGGAAGGTGGCCCAGGCTCCAGCCCTCCCCGGTTCTGGATTGCAGGAGGCTCAGCCTTGAGGGGGAACAGGGATTTTGGGAGGGGCAAAGATAACATAAAGTGGGTCACTCTTCCCTTTGCAGAGGCAGAGGGCAGCTCTCCACGGCATGGGAAGAGAGGGAGGAGGGTCCAGGGCTCCTGCCTGGCACTTACCTTTTATCTGCTCCTGTTTTAACTTCCATCCTGGCCCGCTCAGGTAAACACAAGGTGGGGGGCAGAAAAACCTGCAGAAACAAGAGGGCATTTTCTCACTGCCCTTCAACCCCCCGAAAAGGTGCTCAGGGGCGGTGGGATGGCTGTACTGAGAGTGGAGACCTTCACCCGGGCTCACTGGCACTGGGACCAACCCTCTGCCCCCACAGGTACGTAGTGCTCAGCGAGGGCTCTCTCCTGGCTGGAAGACTCAGTCCCGAAATAACATTTTTACCTGCGGAGCAGCAGCCCCTGGCAGGAGACTGGATGTGGTGAGGACTTTGTAGGCACAGCCAGCCCATCCTGGAGCTGTCTCCTGGGGTGGTTGGGGTCTGGGTGGTTATGCCTTAGAGGCTGAGCTTGTCGCCTCGTAGCTATCCCACACTCGATAATAACGGAGGAGTATTTATATCACAAGGATTAATGGAGGATTAATTATATTGCAGTGCTGCAGTCTGATGTCACTGGCCAGGAGTAGGAATTTTGGAGATTCAAGCCAGAACCTCAAGGTGTTTTTGCAGTGTGGGAAGGATTTTCAAAAATAGCAGCTTTTTTGGAGAGCATGGGCATGGATGGAAACGCCCCAGTCCCTGCTGAGTTTGAGAAGAGGATTAACAGGGCACTTGAAACATTAACCTTTCATTCTTGGGGGTAAGATTTGAATAGTATCTTTTTTTTTGCTTTGTCTTTCCTTACCACTTCATAGAAGGAGCCTAGCCACTGGGAATGTCTAACTGGGATGGAGGCAGGTGGGGGCTAATGTCTTCTTTGTGTTATTCAGCTCAGGAAGGCTAAACAATGGCTTTGGATCGTGAGGTCACGAGTGAATGGAGAGGGGATATGTCAAGTCATTTGCTCCCCCAGCTTAGACCAGGGAAATCCAGCAAGGCTGAAGCTGAGCTTTAGGCAGCTGGGTTTGGAAGTGGTCACTGGGGAAGCTGGCACAGTCCCCCACCTTTTCTCGTTGCCGTAGGACTTCTGTGCGACCTTGGCGTGCAGGATGAGCACGGTCTGGTCCGCTGGCAGCTGCAGGTACCTCCTCACGCCGTCCCGCAGCAGAGTGGCTTGGTAAGGGTTGGACCTACAAGACAGCAGTGCCCCAGCTCTGTGACACCAGAGCTGGCTCCTCACCCAGCCCTGCAGCCCTGCAACGAGCAGGGAGCCCGGAGATCCCTCCGTGTCCAGCCTGAGGAGGGAAAGGCTTTCCCATCGGAAAGCTTTGGAGTTCAGCTGCTCCAGGACTGGGGCTGCCACGTGAGCTGCTCGTTGGCTTCTGCAAGGGCTGTTGGGTGCAAAGAGCTGCATTTTTCTCTGATACATAAGAAGTCGGTGGTTTTGCTGATTGTTTCTGCTCTATTAACTCGAAGGCGTTCCTGTGCACCCAGCATTTAACTCTGCTGACTTAGTGGGGTGGGTGTTGCCCGGCTGCACAGATGAGGTGAGGCCAAGCACAAGGTGCCCTGCTCTGACAGCTGGGACGTGTGTGCAAGGAGGGAGGGAGAGCTCTGGGGTGTCAACTGGGGAGACCTTCTGTGCTGCTGACTTGCCTTCAGAGAGGTGAGACCACTCAGGTGAGCAACGCCAGCTCCTGCCCTACTGAAGGCCTAAACCCCCTGAGTTTGGGATAAGAGCAATCTCTGAATCTGGGACAAAATATTTGGCTGGATAAGAGGAAACCAGAGGAGAGGGAAGGGGAACTGCCTGTCCTTGCCACATTTGCCAGTGTTTGGGATGTGGCCTCTGGGCACACTGATCCAACCAAGGGGACCCAGCCTGGCTGGTTATGAGAACTTCTGGAATCTCATATTGGAGATGGAGATAAAGCTCCAAGGCAGGCTGTGGTGAGCTCTCCTGGGCTCAGAGGTCAGAGCAAGCTCCCAGGGAGAGAAGCAGCAAGCAGTCAACCCAAGCAGCCTTTTAGAAGAGTTCACCTGCCAAGTCTGTCCTTCCCAGTGCAACACATGTATTTTAAAAAGGCTGTGCCCTTACAGCTTTTAGCACCCATTGTACAACTCACTTGAAACACATCTCACTTCAGCTCCAGCTTTACACCTTTGGATGGAGCTGATAACTACTGTTGTATGTGGCAGACAAACATATCTCCCATACAGGCAAATATTTACCCTGTGTCTTCTCTGGGTAGTCCCACAGGGACCTGACACTTTGCACTCCACAGATGTGCTCTGCTCTGTTACCAGACAGGCAACATAATCTCCTGCCCTCCTTGTTCTCAGTTCTTTATCCCAGACGTGTTAGCTGGATCACCAGCAAACATAAATCAACAGAGCTCTGCCAAAATCAGATTTACAGCCATTGCCTGTGTCACTCACAGCATTAGCTGCTGCTCTGTGCCTGGAAAATGAATGTTTTATGGCCACTCCTGACTGCAGAACAGGCTCCACACACAGCTCTGCTCGTGTGGCAGCCCCGGGATGGGGCTCTGGGTCAGCCCCGGCTCACCCCACTCGTGGCAGGGCAGGAGGGGCTCCTTTCCCAAGGCTGTGTCTGTTCCCTCCAGCCCTCCATTCTGACAGACTCCTGCTCCAGCACACTGAAGCTCAGCTCTACCCACCAGTGTCCCACCAGTGCCTGCTCCAGGGTGGCTTTACTCAGTCTTGCTGAAAAGCTTCGCTCCAGCTTTTCCACCCAGTGAACATTTTATATCTTTGCACAGCCAAAGAGATCCTGTAAGAAAGTTATTCAGTCTTTTTCCATAATGGCAATCTGCAGCTGTCTCGCTCCTCTGCTGCCAAGCA
This sequence comes from Empidonax traillii, assembly GCF_003031625.1. Lineage (NCBI taxonomy): Eukaryota > Metazoa > Chordata > Aves > Passeriformes > Tyrannidae > Empidonax > Empidonax traillii. The sequence continues at coordinate 615,783 of NW_020955768.1, read as the reverse complement.
ATGCTGTGATTTCAGCTTTGATCTGCCTTTGCTATTTTTCCCTTCATATAAAAGCACCCTTCGGGAATCTCTGGGCAAAAGTTTGGGTTTGTTTTGGGTTTGTTTGCTTGTTTGTTTTTTTACAGAACTACGGATTCTGATCGGGATAAATGTAGAAATGGATCAAGGAAATTGGCCTGACCCTGGATATTCTTTCACACCGATGCAACACAGTGTTAAATGAGTGCTGAACCTTGCTGGCTTCATTCAGTAGCATTTCACCCTCAGTTTGTCAGAGACAACAGGCACAGAGCAGGGAAGAACCAGGCTGGGTGTGTGAATTTTTTCCTGGTGAGTCTCATCAGCCAGTATTCTGTGTAAATTTAGGAGTATAGCTTTGGGTCCTTGTGTATCAGCTGCAGAGGCAGGTGCTTCATCCCTGTTACTGTCACCCTCCAGCACCAACACCCTCTCCAGTGCCCATCCATAGCTTGGGGTCTCCCTGTGGGGATCCTGGAGGGAGCTTCTGCCATTAACCCTTCCACAGAGTGAGGAACAGCCTGGTACCGAGGCCAGGCAGCAGCAGGGAGTGTTCAGGAGCAAATTGCCAAACCCTGTGGATTAAGACGTGTGCTGACAGAGTGGGCAGCAGCAATGCCTGCTCTGCAGAGCCTCCCCCAGCACTGGCTTAGGGCAGGGCCAGGCTTGTGCAGGTATCGCTGCTCCCTGCCATCCGCACGTAATTCCAGAGGCACGTGGCTTACTGCCCCAAGCCTACTGAGGAGCCTTCTGGAACAATTATCCACATGCTATTTACTCCCTGAAGTGGGAAAGCGTATGCTAAAGGCAGGTAAACAGACTCTAGTTCATCAGACTTGATGTCTAGCTGCAGGAACAACTACCTAGCAACTTGGTTTGCTTTTCTTTGTCCCTTCTCTGCAGCCATTGCCTTGCAAATTTGGGGGCTAAATTGTTTCAGTGATGCATTTCTGAACAGTGCTCACCATTCTACCCACAGAGGCGACCACCCAGCATCCATCATCTGGATTAAATTTACCTTCAGAGAGTAAAAGGGCTATTGCTAAAGCAGCTCAATACACCCACTTGGCTCCCTCTGGCACCTAGAGCCTCCTCAGGGTTACAGGGAATTATTCACTCCTTCTGACATTTATTATATTAAATTATTAAAATGCTTTGGTTGTAGTGCAGTGTTAGTTCAGCGTCATGTTTGCAGCTCTGCACGGGCCGGGCTCTCACAGCTCTGGCTAAAAGCTGCCTTTTCAGAGCCTGAGCTCTTGGCTGGGGCTCAGCTGCTCTCCACACAGTTGGGCATTATGTGGAAGGAGGTGGGGGGGGGGAGAAAGGGGGAGCCACCACCTTTCTGCTACACCGATTTTTGTAAGCCTTTCCCCCTCCCCGCTCAGCCTGGCATCACTTCCCAAGGCTTTTCCTTTGCTTCAGGCCAGGATGTGCCCCAGGAGAGGGTGTGAGCCCATTTGCGGTGCATCTCTAGGGTGGCTCTGCCCCGGTGCTTGAGGTGGGAGAGACCCAGGGCACCTGGGGGGATTTGCAAGCCCTGGCCATGTTGCTGTGCCCCCTTCCCGCTGGAAACACAGCAGAAAAGCAGGAGTGCCCTGTGTGCTTTTTATGGGAGACACCCAGCTGGACCACCTTGCAAAGGGCCGTTTCATGTGGGCACGAGCGGAGCCCGGGCAGGCGCCGAGAGGCTTCGATGGGGCTGGGCCCTGCACTCACATCACTGATTTAAGGAGTGCTGATGTTTAACACCACAGCCGAAAATTAGCCCTCGCCTTCCCAGCAGCAAGTGGGGAGACATCACTCAGGGCTTTGTCCTGCCTCTGGCTGGGGAACGCAGCTCCCTGTGCGGGACATCTCCTGATCCTCACATCACCTTCTGTGTGTGCACCCCTGGGCAACCACAGGAGCAGAAAAAGCAGTTTAGGAGCACTGGGAGAAGCAAACTGCCCAATGGCCTGCTGCTTTCCAGTTCGCTGAGCTTCACCAGCTCAGTCTGCAGAGGAAGGGATCCGATATTTTTGGTCCCCTGGGAATTAAAATACCCGACTCAGGAGACCAAAATACAATCCCGGCAGCTATTGTTTAGAAACTGGGTCTTCAAATCAACTCTTTATACAAGAACTGTAACTCACAGTAACAGTGTCCTCAAGTGCAGGTAGCACTGAATTGAAGTGCAGAGATTTAATTTGCTGCTTTCCCCCTCCCCAAAAAATAAGGAGCTGCCGTTTGCCTCGCTCAGGACACGGCCGCCCTGCAGCTTGCTGGGGACTTGCTGCCACAGAGGGCAATTGTTCTCCCCTCAGCTTGGGGAAACCAAATGTCCTAATAAAAAATATCCATTTTCGAGGTCTGGGTTATATTTTGTACGGAGCAGGGGAGAAAACGCCTGCAGTGCTCTCGGGTATGGAGTCAATGCAGTGTTTATGCAAAAGGAAAAGCCATTAGAAATCACAGAAATGAGAAGCCTGCAGTTTCTGGCTTCCCTCATTTTTCAATACCTCCTTTAATCCAGAGCAACCCAACCCACAGCCCTTGTATATGCATGGGTATTTATAAATCCTATATTTTCCTCGCTGCACACACAAGTGAAATTCAGCCTTTTCTGGGCCTGGGGGATTTGCCGACCACACCAAGGGCAAACAGCAGCCAGAACAGGAAGCACAGAGCTCCTGTGGCAGCGAGCGCTGCGGGGAGCGGGGGCCAGCCAGGGTGGTCACCCCAGCACCACCAACACCCCCAAAATGCCTAATGCAGTATTGGCTCATCTGCTAGAAAATTCAGGGAGCAGGGGTGATCTGCTGCAGTGTCCTGTCTCTGTTCCTCCTGTTGGTGCAAAGAGGAAGGGAAGTGCTGTTAAAGCACTGAAAGAGTCCCATAAAGCACTAAAGGTGGTTCCTGCCACCACAAGACTGATCTAAGTGCTGGGAAGAGGTGGAGGGCTGGGAAGGGCTATTCCATTGTTTCTAAGAAGCCTCTGTTGATGATCTCCATCGCACATTAGGTGACCTTCTTGATGAAAGCTCGGCCTGAGGATCTGCAGCTCCCTGGTTCAAAAATACCACCCCACACTGCAGCCTCTACCTGCAGAGACTCCTAAACTTCCAGGACGCTGTAGGTCAAATGGATATTAAGCTTGGACTCTCCTGTTTCCAGGAGCTTTTGAGTTTATGGGGCTCCCAGGTGTACTCCCACAGCAGGGAAAGAGGA
>NW_020955768.1:596047-612018 GCF_003031625.1 Empidonax traillii | reverse complement strand
GAAACAATGAAATTAAGAAAAAGAAAGAAAAAAATGAAATAAAGAAAAAAGGAAAATATAAAATAAAGGAAAAAGGAAAATATAAAGAAAAAACAAATATAGAAAAGAAAAATAGAATAAATGGAAAAGAAAAAAGTGAAAGACAAAGGAAAATAGAATAAAATAAAGGAAAGAAGCAGGAAAAAAAAAACAAAACAGAAAAAAGGGGGCGGAAAGGAAAAAAAACTTAAATAAAGAGAAATAGAGGAGAAAAGAAGAAGGGGGGAAAAGGAGAGAAAAATAAAGGGAGAAAAAGGGAAAACAAAAAGGAAAGAGACTAAAAGCAGCAGGCCCCTCCCCGCCGGTGATCTCCGGGCCGTCCCGGGCCGCGCACCCCGCGGTGCCGGTTCCACCTGCGCGCAGCTCCCGCGGGACCCGCACGGGCACGACGCGCGGGGCGGGGGCAGGTGGGACCCCCTGGGCCCCCCCACACCGGGGCAGGAGGATGGAACCCCAACCTTCCCCCCCCGCCTCCCCGGGGCCGGGCCGTGCCCGCCCCATCGCCCCCCCGCTCCCCCGCCCCGTTAAATGCCCGGCGCCGCCGCGCCCCGCACCGCGCAGCTCCGCGCCCCGCACCGCCCTACCTGAGCCAGCAGCGCGGCGGGGAGCGGCTCCGCGGCCGCCACGGGTGAGTCGGGGGCTCCGCGGGCGCCGCCGCCCCTGCGGGAGGGAAAAGAGAGGCAGAGGGTGAGGAGGGTGAGGGTGAGCCCGGTCCAGATGCATCCCGATCTCCATCCCCATCCCGGCCCGTGGGGCCGTGAGCGGCGCCGAGCGCTGCCGCGAGGGTTGGCAGCCTCTGGGGGGGATTTTCCTTGCAGCGGGGCTTTTCCCTTGGACAGGAAGGGGGGCGGCGATCCTGAGCGGGAGGCAAAGCCGGGAGAAGGGGAAAGAGCAGAGCTCTTGCCCCAGAGGGTTTTTCCCCGCATTCTGTGGGTTGGAGCCCTCCCGACACTCGACCGTGCGGTGCCCTGGGCCGGGGTGTGTTCGTGGGGCAGTCGGGGCATGGTACCCGCTCGGTCCCTCGGGGCTGTGCGAGGGATGTGAACTCTTCCCTGCCGCCGGGATGGCTCAGCCTGCCTGCCCTGCTCACCTTTTGCCGAGCTGTCGGGCAGGTTCCTGCTTACACAACCGAGGATCTCTTTTAGCAGAGAATAATAAGGTCAGGTACACCTGGGCAAAGGTGTACTGAGCAATAGGAGATCGAGATCCTGCAGAAAGATAAGCTCAAAAGTGTGCCCTAAGTTTGTTAAGCACCGTTTCTGCACGACTGGAAAATTGGGTCTGTGCATACTCGTAAATATGTTTGCACAAGCAATCGCCCACCTTCGGCTTATCATTCCAACCCTTTCACAGGATAAAATTAGCTTTGGGCACTTTTGTTCCAAGCAATTACATGGGAAAACTTGTTTGGAAAATCAGATTAATCTGCACTCATCGTGTTTGTGCGAACACGCAGCCGTCTGAGATAAATGGAGCTCTGCAGATACATCAGGTGGTGGTATTTGCTCTGCTGGGGTTTTGCCCCTCATTCTGCAGGGCCAACCTTTGCTGCGGTGCTCAAAGCTGCTGAATCCATCCAGGAATTGGGCTAAAGAGTGGGAACCTGTGTGGTTGAGGAGGCTGGCAGGGAAACGGGACTGTCCCACATCAATGTGTGCGATGGGACGGGGGGGAAGAGAGGTCCAAGAGAGGGGCCAAGCCCCAACTCTTAAGAGGACTTCACCTCTTCTGCTTAAACTCATAGGATTTTTGCTTCACTTTTAAACTCCTATTATTAATAAAGTTAGTGTGAAGTTGTCCCTGTGGGACCCCTCCCTCTAGGACCTTCCCTGTAGGACCCTCCCTGTGAGACCCTCTGTAGCATTTCTTGATAACTGATGTATTTGTTTTTTTCTTTTCCAAGAAGGGGAGCAATTAATCCCAGGCAGTGAGCAAGCAGGTTCTCAGTAACAAGTAGAAACTGCATTTCACAAGCAGATTCTTGTGATCTCCACAGGAATTCATTAGATCGGCATTTGATATCAGCAAAAAGGTGTGTGGGGGGAAAGCTACTCTGAGATCTCAGCCCTGATCTTTGCCACCAGGATATATATAAAATTGGCCTCATCCGAAATGCAAATTGCCATCTGGGAAGCGTGTGAGAGATCTTGGTGTCTGCAGCGAAACGACACTTTCCATCGGAGCAGGGAGGGCACTGCTGCATCCAACTGGAAAAAGCTGTTGTTGATTTTTGTGGAAGTTGTAACTTTCGTTTGTCGTTGAAGAATTAAAGAAGCTGTGTGTTCTCAGCACAAGATGGGCTCGGGAGCTGCTCTGGTTGGCGAGGGTAGAAAAAGGAGAAGCTGTGGCCAACAAGGCAGCCTGTTGTAAGCAATCTGTGGTCACAGAAGATGTTTGTGCTCCGATTGCTCATAACATAGCATTTCCCTTGAGGTTGGCGTTAGGGGTTAAAGGTTTTCAAGAGAACTCTTTGTTTAAACATCTTTAAAGTTTCCAATAGGGGCCCCTTTGTTCGCTCTGGAGCAGCGTGCCTGCCTTGTTAAAAACTCAGCGCTCATAAAATGCCATTTACAAACGCCCGATGAATAGGGCTGAAACACGGAGGGCAGATAAGGAGAGTTTGTATCTACACTCACATGGGAATTACAGAGTAGCCCTACCGTGAGCGAATGAATGGAACCTAGGGAAAAAAATATGTCAAAAAAAATAAGGTGGAGCGTTGCTCATAAAGAAACTTCTCAAAGTCAGCTGCTCCCCCAGCACCGGTCGCCCCTCTCGTGCCAGGTGTCACACGCGTCTCCTGCCGCCGTGCCAGCAGGCTGAGGGGCTCCTGCCACTTGTCAGTAATCGTGTTTTCTCCACTTTGGGCCCAGACAGTAGCAAATTGAGTGCCTGGGCCCCGCTGGGAGCTCGCAGAGCTGCCGTGAGGGCTCCACTGATCAGCCGGGCACAGGGACCCCGACTCAGGGCTCTGTTACCTGCTGTGGGTGGGCGAGCATCGCCCCTCTGGAGGTGCTGGAGGCTTTGGTTCCCTTCTGTCTTGAACAATAATCAAGGGTTTCAAAGCAGCTCTGTTAAAGGAGGGGGTATAGGTGTGTGCCTGGGAGACTCCAGGGACTGGTGCACAGCGATGACAATGTTTCCATATGGGATGCTCTGGACTGCCTTGCTTGATCCTGTGCCTGGAGCTTTTCTGGCTCTCACACAGCTTGTCCTTCCTGGCGGTTTTCACTGGAGGGTGGATCCATCTTCCCTGACAACTTTCTGCCATTGCCTCTGCCTCTTTATCTGCAAGCTTCTGATCCTCTCACCTTGCAAGCCCTTGGTTGCACACGTGAATCCATCCCTAGCCTGGTCCTTCTGGTGCCCATCAGGGAAATGCAAAAAGCTCAGCTGTTGTCCCTTGCAGAGAGGAGACAATAACTTGTCTTCTCTCCAGATTTCAGCTTTCCTTTTTCTGGGCTGTGTTGTGCTGCTTTGCTGGTCGATTGCCAATTCAGGAGTCTTTGATTGTAGTCTGTGGACCCATAGGAGTCCATGGTCCATGGCAGGGACCGGTGGGAGCAGATCTGTTGACAGCAGAGGAAACCCACTGTACAAAAGTCTGTGTCTGGGCTGGAAAATTAGGCAGGGTCCATAAACTGAGAAGTGGAGAAATGCTGCCCATGGGTGGGTATTCACAGCTCCTACACTTGCAGCTGTACTTGGATGGCTTCCCCAAAGTGTTCCCTGCTCTTCAGCACGGGCAGAAGTGAGGCCACAGCCCACTGTGACGCTGGTGGGAGCTGTTCTCTGGTCACACCTGTGGGGTGATGGCATCCCAGTCCTGGGACAGCAGTTCTCCTTCTGTCAGAATAGCGTGGAAGCCGTGAAGTTAGGTGGGAGACAGTTCCCATGCTGCCTTTGAGGTCTCCCCATGAAGAGTATCTGCACAAAAAAATTCAGCCAGGGACAAAAAGTCTCCATATGCCTTTCTGCAGCCACCAAACGCTCCTTGCTTTCTGCTATTTCAATTAAACACACAGCAGGATGGGCAGGAGAAAGGGGAGAGGCACAAGAATATTCTCCTGGCGTGTTTTCTTATGCCAACACATTGAGTCACCTCTCCAGAGCGAGAAATATGATATAAAGATTTAGAGAAGGAGGTCAGGCAGTGGATCTCTGATTGTGGGGCTGCAGTAGCAGGCGGTGTTTGTGGTTGTCTGTGCCACAGAAACTTGCTGGAGGTCAGCTGGGGATAGTGGTCCCGGCAGATTTGGGAGACAGATGTCCTGCTAGTAACAATCTCATTGCTTAGAGATACCAGCTCTGCTGCATCAGGAGCTCAGCTGACAAACTGCACCAGCCCAGGAGCTGGTTTGGGCCATTTCTCTTTCCTTTGCGGTTGAACATGCATATTTCTGGGGGAAAAAAATGCTCTCTAACACCTTCCTCACAGAACAAGAACTTGGGCAGTGGATTGCTGCCTCAGCTTCTGGATGGCCCAGACATCCTTCCCTCCAAAGTCTGAAGTCTCTTGGCCCAGCACAGCTGTCCTCCAAGGGCCCGTTTGCAGGAGAGCATTTTCTTTGTAAAGAGGGTCAGTGAGGTGCAGATGTCCCCTGTTGATCACTCTTCATCAAAATCAAGGCATTCCAAGAGCTCTTCAGTCTTGCCTAAAATACCAGTTAGGAGCAGGGCTGAGCTTGCCTGTTGTGCAGCTCAGGGGTCAAGTGTAGCCTAAAGGTCTCGAGGGGGACTGGGAGGAACAGAGAAATGTCACCAGCAGTCCTGAAACAGAAGCCATCTCTGACATGATAAGCTGAACAAGAGGATTTGGCTGACTGTGTTTTCCTCTTGGCTAGATCTTTAACATTTTAATTTGCAAGTGAATGTGGTATTTATTCATGGCAGCTGTTGCTGAAGCAGCCCAGGTACAGACTGTTTCGGGGCAGAGCTCTCTGGGCAAGAGGCTTTCCTGCCAGCTGAGTTGCAGAGCAGTGAGAGGTCTTTTAGCAACAGATTGATGGCAGAGGAAGACCCTGTGTGCTGTTGTGGAGAACATCTAGAAGAGAAGGGGATGCTCTGTCCATTGCTACACCCAGCATTTCCCTCCCAAGGGGACTTCAAATGTCATCTCATGGTATAAACTTGTCAGGACCTGTAGGAGTCCGTGAGCTGTGAGTTAAAGGTGTCTGTTACTCAGCCAGCAAATGGATCTGGACAAGAAACCCGTCTTCCTCCTGCCCTCCCTGTGAATATTCAGGAGTGGGCCCCCTGAAATGGGGAGTGGCTTTTGCGGGGAGCAAGGGGAGTGAAAGAGAAGTCCCTCCTGCATCCAACAGGGTTTTCCTGTTACAGCACTCCTGCTGATTGCTCCTGTTGGGTTTGGAGCCTTGATGTGCTGTTCAAGAAATACAGCCTTGTTTTTCAAATGTGTCTTTCCAGGTGGCAGCTGGCCCAGTAAAGCTGCCATAGTGTTGTAACTGAAGAATACTGTGGTGTCCTGGAAAGAGTCTGCTCTGTTTCTCCCACATGTGTTTGGGAGGAACCAAGGACACATCAGTCCTCAAAAAGGGGGGAAAAAAACCCTTTGGGGCTGGAAATTCATGCTATTTCTCTGGTCTCAACTGCTTGTGCTCCCTGACTCTTCCTTGCTCTGAAAACTGCACTTCTGTCCTCCCTGGTGGGATTTGCCACTCATCACCCAGCTGCTGTGGGGGATGAGCCCTGAGATTCTGGAGCTGTGATGAAGTGCAAGGTTGATGCTGCCTGTCAAATGGTCCTGAGGGTGGATTCAATGCTCAGGGGCAGCAGAGCCACCCCTGAGAGCTGGGCGTCTGCAGACTGGCAGAAACCAACCTTTGGGCAACCCTCCAGCAAAGGGTGGATCCAGTTCCTGGGCTGTCTCAGGCCTCATCCTTTCCATGGCTTGAAGGTCTTGCAAACACCTGGACTGTGTGCCAGCACTCCATCAAGGTTTAAACAGCAGGTGCCCCCAGGCTGATGTAAGTTGTCTATACCTCTCTAAGTAGCTCTGTTTGCTTCATTATCCTCTGTACCCGGGGCAAGACATGCTTCAGTCTTCCTCTTCTGGTCCCATGTACATCCTCCAGACTGAGGATGCTCTCTCTGTCTTTCTGCTGTCATCCTGGCAGGACTGGTGTCCTAAGCACAAGCACTCAGGTGTAGGGATCCTGAGCATTTTTTTTTTTTTTAACACTTTCATCAAATAACATTGATGTGGGAGTTGAATTACAGCTTCCCAAAAGTGCCTGGTTGGATCCTTGCAAAGAAAAGCCCTGCAGAACAAAGCAGGGTGCGTGGAGAGGCAGGTAAGGAGGGTGAGTCTTGGCAACATCATGTCTAGGACTGCTCTACCATTGGCCAAGGCTTCCAGCACAGCAATATGTGCTATCAGACAGACCTGCAGCTTGGCTCCTGCTGGGCAAAGTGTGCTGGGTTAGAGCCTCCAGGCTGTTCCCCACTCCTTGCAACACATGGGGATCCCTTGTCTCGGCTTCTTGCAGGGTCTGGAGCCAGGGCAGAGATGCTGCTGCTTCCACAATGTGCCAAAGGACTGCCAAGCCCAGGCAGGTGTCTGGAGTCCTGTGTTTTTTGCCATAAGCATAAATCTCAGTGGGAGGTTGATGTGCCCAGATGTCAGATGTGTGAAACCTTGCATGTGGTTGTGCTTGAAAGCTGGCTCATGACTCCATAGCCATGGTCCACAACCTGCTTTCCTTTCCTCCTTGTGACAGTGTGGTCAGGGCTTTCCTGTGAGAGCACTGGCACCTCCTGAGCCTTTCACCCCTCCTGTCTCCATCTGCTTCATCCCCTCCCCTCTAACAGGAAGCAGGGTAGGGAGCCAGCAGCATTCCTCACCCTGCTCCCTGCTGTGCCCTGTCCTTTGGGCTTGCCCAAAGGGAGGGTGCCCCCAGGTCCAGCCTGTGACCATCTGGCTGAACCAGAAGGGGAACATTCAGAGCGTTTCTGTTCACCTGTAGCCAGCAGAGAGCTGCCAAGGAGGCCACACTGAAACCCGAAGCGGCTGTTTTTCCCGAAACTCAGCACTTGGCAGGGAGAGCAGACGGACAAGTGGTGGAGCAGGGAGGGATGCAAGTGCCCTGGGGAGCAGCACTGCTGGGGGAGGTGCCCAGAGGAGGTGCCCAGGGAAGGTGTGTGCTGGCTTACCTGTTTGGGGATCCATCTCCATGTCCTCCTTGGCCGAGATCGTGAGGAGAGTCAAGAGGACACCGGGGTCATTGGTAACCTTCTGTCCTTACATGTGGCTCTTCCCTTGCTCACCCTCTTTGTGCCATGTCCTGAGCATCTCCTTCAGCAGTGAAAAGCCATGACTGGTTTTCCCCATGCGTTGCTCAGAAAGGTCAGGAGATGGGCCAGGCGTCCCTCTCGGCTCCGCTGCTACGGAGTTTGGCTGAGCCAGCCCAGCCAGCAGCGCTCTCCCTGCCTGGACCTTTTTTCCTTTATAGCTCAGCGTTATCTCAAGGTCTCTGCTGTTGCAGCCGCCCCGTGTTTGCCTTCCCTCGCAGCACCTGCCTGCCAGCCGCTCGCTTCCCACCCCTCTCCCTCCCACTCCTGCACGGCAGCAGGGGCTTGGAGGGGGTGATGTGGGCACCCTCAGGGTGTGGGGAGCCCCTCCGTGGGGCTTCAGTGCTGCCAGCCCCAGGGGAGTGAGCAGGGATGTTGCCCCGTGTGGGATGGCGGGAGAGATACTGGGGGACATCTGTCCCATCTCCTTTGCTTCCCAGCCTTCATCAGCCTTGCTGCTGCTGAGGCAGGGCTGGGTGTTCTATTGAATCAGCCCAGGACACTGTCCCAGCCTCGTCTCTGCTGCCAGGACAGAGCTGGATGGATGGCTGAGCTGCCATGCCCTGGCCTGTCCAGGCAGCATCAGCCCTTCCACCCGTGGGGAGCGCCAGGACTTCATCCCGAGCTGAGATGTTGTTAAAAATAGATCAGTCGTGAACTGGTTTTCTCCTTCTTGGTTCCTGGCCCAACAGCTCATTCCTCTCTCTGGGCTGGCTCTGAAGCTGTGTGGATGCTGTGAGACACAGGCTCCCCACCAGCCTGCCACTGCAGGGAGGTGTGGAGAGCAGAGAGCTGGAAGAATGTAAGAGGTGGTGTAGCTGTCCCAAAAATATTTAGTGGTTAGTGAGTGCTTTCTCCCAGGAAAGAAGACTTGGAAAAAGAATCCGCTAAATAAGTAGGGAAATGAAGCTGGGATAGCAGGGGCTGTTTGCCTCTCTGCTTGCTTGTGGTGCTCTTGTGAGGGGACAAAGGCACCTGAGCACTGCAGGCCACAAGCAATGCTCACCTCGGCCCCATGGCTTCCTAGAAAACACCTGCAGGCTGCCACCCCCACTTGTCCCCTCACCCCAGAGCAGTCCCACTGGCCTTCTGTGTGGCTCTGATAGCACTGCAGAGTCACTGCCCCCTGGGCTGGTGGTCTGCTCACCTCCAGGGACAGGCCCTTTGAGACTGATATTCCAGTTTCTTCTCGTAGCCCTTTTCTGTCCTTCTCCTCATTCTTCGGTGCAGTTTTCCAGGTGTGAACGCTGAGTCTGGAGACACTTTTAAGATGCAGCTGTGAAACCTATTATCAGTGTCCCTGCTGTCAAAGACATGCTGTTCAGGGCTGCACGTAACCACTGAGCAATTAAACAGCAGCCCTGGTGATGAATTGCAACTGAGACCTCCTGGGGCTAAATAAATATCGGCTGATAACTACCGATAAAATGAATTTCTGTGTGCTGCTTTTTTTTAAAAAAAAAAAAAAAGCAGCCTTCCAGTATCTGTGCCCAGTCCTGGCACTGCATGTCTCCTGGGGAAAGTTGCATTATCTGTGGCATTTCCATCACCAACACCTTGGGTTTCCAACCAGAGCTGGAATAAAAATAAACAAGATAAATCCATGTCCCTGCAGGTGCCAGGAGAGGGAGGGAAAGGCGAGGCAGGGCAACACAGAGGCAGGGGCAGGGAGGGAGAGAAGTGACAAGCTGAGGTTTTGGGTAACCAGTTTAAATTTATGGAACTTCTTGGGAAAATGATATTTACCAGTAACTTTGAGAAACTTCTGAGCAGGTTTTGTCGGTGCTGGCGTTTCATCTGAGAGCTTCTGTTCCCGTGCAGGAGTGTCAGGAGTGCTGGTGCTCTGCATCCCTGGGTGCAGCTTTCCCACTCTCCACTGGCTGTGGAGAGCAGCCACACAGTCGGGGAAAAAGCATTTGGATGAACATTCCATCTGCCTGGTTTGCAAGTGAAAATAAGGCTTGTCCGATGACCAGCTCCACCCAGAGCAGAAAATGAGAGCCTTTGGCAGAGCGGTGCTGCTGCAATGACACTGAGCTGTGCTGAGACTGCCAGGCCTTAAATGGGAAAGATCCCACGTGGGTTCAGAGAAGTTTGGGGATGGATCTGTCAAAACTGCTGCTTAGGGTTTTTGGCACCACCTGGGGACACCCACTGCAGGTGGATGTCACCCTGTGGCCCAGCCCACCCTCTGCACTGATTGCACATTGTCTTCTCCCTGCAGCGCATCCTTCCAGCCCTGGAACTGTGTGGACTTGCAGAGCCATGATGAAGCTCCTGCCTGTCACCCCTCTCCTCCTGCTTCTCCTGACGACACTGGAAGCCAGACCAAAACCTGCAGGTGAGCCCCAGATGATGGGGAGCAGAGAGAACCGAGAACATCAGGGCAGTGGAGCCCTGGGATGACAGCTTGCTGCGTGAGGTGGGGTCATGACACCTCTTCTTTAGAGGCATCCCCAGGAGGATGGAGATTCCCCCCAAATGAGAGGCCCAAACTTGCCAGCCCTGCTCTGGAGGGTGGGAGCCTGAGCCTGGCCCCAGCATGGTGGGTCTGGTGCCACTTGCTCTGGGCATATCCCCAGCTTTGGCACAGCCCAGCTCAGGGCTTGTGGCCCTCCTCCTGATGGGCTGTGACCTTGGCATGACGTGCAGGCATGAGGGGGAACCCCCTCCTTGCATAAGTCTCCAGGGTGAGGGGGGACAAAGCAAACCCAGGGATAGCAGCCTCTCTCCTTTCAGGGCAGAGGGATCTATATGAATTTCAGTTTAAAACCAGTGAGGATACCAAATGGAGAAAGGAATGGGTATGTCTCAGAGACCTTCGGAGCAGTTGAGATGACAGCTGAGGTCTGGGCATCATCCCAGGGGACTCAAAGTGTTTGCTTACCATTAGGGCCAAGTTCTCCCAGGCTTGGGTGCACACTAGCCAAGCAAAATATGTTCATTGGCATTTCACTTGCTAAACAATCTCCCAATTTTCACTGGAAGTAGCATCCTTGTGTCCAAGAGAGGATCCTTGGCTCAATCCCCACTGTGTGCATGCTCTTAGCTTTGCTTTTTTCTGCCTCATTTTCTGCCCTGAAAAAAAATACCCAACCACAACAACCCCCAGCCAGGCATGTCTCCCCAGCCTGTTGGCCCTGCTCTTGCTCTACCAGCATCTTCCATGACTTTCCTGGGCAGTGGGGAGGTGCTGGTTTGTGGGGGCTACCCAGACCTGCTCTTTCCATCCCTGACTGAGCACCCCTGCAACTACCCAGCAAGGGTGTCTCTGCTCCCAGACCTGCTCCCTGCAGGCAGCCACAAGGCTGAACCATCTCTTTACCCCCCTCCAGCCCTGAGGTGCAGGACGGGCCCCCTGGACATCGTGTTTGTGATCGACAGCTCCCGCAGCGTGCGCCCCTTCGAGTTCGAGACCATGCGGCGCTTCATGATCGACATCATCGGCAACCTGGACGTGGGCCCCAACGCCACGCGGGTGGGGGTGATCCAGTACTCCAGCCAGGTGCAGAACATCTTCTCCCTCAAGACCTTCTTCACGCGGGCGGACATGGAGAGGGCCATCAACAGCATCGTCCCGCTGGCCCAGGGCACCATGACGGGGCTGGCCATCCAGTACGTCATGAACGTGGCCTTCACCGCGCAGGAGGGCGCGCGGCCCCCGCACAAGAAGATCCCCCGCATCGCCATCATCGTGACGGACGGGCGGCCCCAGGACCGGGTCACCGAGGTGGCCACCCAGGCCCGGAACGCCGGCATCGAGATCTACGCCGTGGGCATCCAGCGGGCAGACATGAACTCGCTGCGGGCCATGGCCTCGCCGCCGCTGGAGGAGCACGTCTTCCTGGTGGAGTCCTTTGAGCTCATCCAGCAGTTTGGGAAGCAGTTCCAGGACAAGCTCTGCGGTGAGTAAGATCTGCCGCTGCAGAGTAGTGAGGGTGGCCCTGGTGTCTGCTCCTCCCTGGGGATAGAAGATGACCTTCAGAGGGGTGTTTGGGGAGGCTGCCCATGCTAGGAGCAGTGTGGATGGGGAGGCAATCTCCCCAGTGAGGTGCTGGGACAGGGCAGCGCACAGTGTCCGTGTCTGTACACTGGAAATCAGTGGCTGAGCACTGGGGCTGGCAGGGCTGGGGCTGTGTGGGTTGTCCCAGTGGCTTCTGCTGCAGGGACAGGGCATATTCCAGAGCTGGGATCCCTTGCATCCAGTGTGCCCGTGGGCCACTCTGATGCTCGTTCTGTCTTGCAGGGGTGGACATGTGTGTGGAGCAGGAGCACGGCTGCCAGCACAGCTGTGTCAGCACCCCTGGCTCCTTCTACTGCGAGTGCAACCCTGGCTACAGGCTCAACGTGGATGGAAAGACCTGTTCCCGTAAAAACTCTTTTTATTATCCCAACTCTCATAGGGAGCTTGTGGTTATGGGTCCCATGGAGGGAAGCTGGGACACAGCAGAGGACCCAGCAAGGCCAGCAGCAGCCTGGAGATCTGTTCACTGGGCCCTCTGCTTCCTGGGTCTGTAATGACTGTGGACATTCAGTGTTGCCAAATCCTGGCCACCCCTCTGGGATGGGACACTTGGGGCTCATGTGGCCTGTCATCTGAGGGGGTTCTGGGCAGTGTGGATCAGAGGATGCACATCCCAGCACTGATGAGCACAGTGTTTTCCCCCTGTATTTTAGTGCAAAGCTGTGTCAGTCAGCCTGGTCACCACACCAGGACTTTCCCTGCTTGTCTCACGGTGCTGGGAGCTGCTTTGAAGTTCTGGAGCGGCCCCAGGGAGGCTGGGACAGGAGGGTGATGGGTGTCCTGTTCCCCTGCAGCCATTGATGCCTGTGCAGATGGGAGACACGGCTGTCAGCACCACTGTGTCAGTGCTCGGGGATCATACACGTGCCGCTGCCGACCAGGTTACTACCTCGGCCAGAACAAGAGGAGCTGCATCAGTAAGTGATGGTCTCCCTCCCTGTCCCTTCTTCCTTTGCTCCTCGTTCTCCCTCTCCTCTTGTCTTTCCCTCACTGCTATGGCTTCTTCTTCTCCCACCAGTGATGGATTACTGCAGCTTTGGAAACCACAGCTGCCAGCACGAGTGTGTGAGCATTCCCAACGGGCACTACTGCCGCTGCCGCAGCGGGTACACGCTCCAGCCCGATGGCAGGTCCTGCAGGGGTAGGTGCCAGCGTGGCAGATTCCTCTGTGTCCTGGCCTGTCCCCAGGGGAAGGGCTGTTCCCAGACCAGCCCATCTGAATGGGGATCACCCCATGCCCTTGGCTTGTCTTCCAGCCACCGACCTCTGCAATGGAGTGGATCACGGCTGTGAGTTCAAGTGTGTGAGCACGGAGGGCTCCTACCACTGCATGTGCCCTGAGGGCCAGCAGCTCCAGGCTGATGGGAAGACATGCAGCAGTGAGTACTGGGACATGGCTCTTGGCATTCTCCTTGTCTGGGCTCTCCTGGGGAGGGATCACCTGAAACTGGGCTGGGGGACTCTAAGCGGGACTTTGAGCCAGGTTGGAAGAGGATGGAGAGCTGGCAGTGCTTGGGGGAGCATGCTGGCTGCTGCAGGGATGAATGGTTGTGTTCTCAGAAACATGGGCCAGAAGTTGCAACAGCTTTGAGGAAAGGTTCAGGAAAAGAGAGACCTAAGAAAGACTTTCACAGGGTGTTGGGGTGTCGGTTTTTGGGCCGAGTCCTCTGGGTATGCTTTGCCCCACTTCCCAGCTGCAGTTCCAGGGGCTCTCCAGAATGTCCTGAAGCCCAGAAGCTCTGCCCCAGCCCCGGGCACCTTCACTCTGACAGTGCCCACGGTCAGGCTGGTCCAATCTCATCTCCCCTGTGCCTGCAGAGTGTGGAGCTGGGCACGTCGACCTGGTGATGGTGATCGATGGCTCCAAGAGCGTCCGTCCGCAGAACTTTGAGCTGGTGAAGCAGTTTGTGAACCGCATCGTGGACCTGCTGGACGTGTCCCCCCACGGCACACGGGTGGGACTGGTGCAGTACTCCAGCCGCGTTCGCACCGAGTTCCCCCTCAACAAGTACCACAGCGCGGATGAGATCAAGAAGGCGGTGATGGATGTGGAGTACATGGAGAAAGGCACCATGACAGGCCTTGCCCTCAAACACATGGTGGAGCACAGCTTCTCCGAGCTGGAAGGTGCCAGGCCTCTCTCCCACAACATCCCCAGGATCGGGCTCGTCTTCACCGATGGACGCTCCCAGGACGACATCTCTGAATGGGCCAGGAGAGCAAAGGAGTCAGGTGTGGGGGTCTGGGGAACCCCAGGTCGCAGTGCTTTGGGCATTCTGGGATGGTTCCTCGGGGTGGCTGTCTTGGGGAGAGGCTGCAGCATTCCAGCCTTGGGGGGCTGCATCTCCTGGGCTGGCAGGGGCAGACCATTGTGTTGTGGTTGCAGGATACTCTGAGCAGCATCCTTCATGCAGCAGCCTGCACCACCACAGTGCTGCCTTGCTCCTGGCCCTCCTTCCTGAATTCCTGCTCTGTGTTTGGGAAGCCCAGAGAAAATCCTGCATTCTCGGCTTTGCTCCCTCTGGGCTCGGGGCTGCTTGATGTGGGATGCTCAGGATCCGTCCTTGCCACGCAGGGATCGTCATGTTTGCTGTGGGTGTCGGAAAGGCCGTGGAAGAGGAGCTGAGAGCCATCGCCTCCGAGCCGGTGGAGCAGCACTTCTCCTACTCAGCAGACTTCACCACCATGACCCACCTTGTGGAGAACTTCTCACTGAACATCTGCCCAGGTGGGTGCTCCTGGGCACACCAGGGGACTCGGCCCCAAGCCGGGGGGGGTCCTCTTGTCCCCACAGAGCCAGTTGGGGTGGTTTGTGTGTCTGTCGCTGTCCAGTCCTGGTGGGGGGCTGTAGGGACAAGGGAGCTGTACAGAACAAGGCAGAGCCGTGGGGGCACTGTGGGGCTGTGGCTCTGACTGCAGCCAAATCCCCCCATCCCAGAGGAAGGCAAAGGGCACACAGAGATCCGCAGCCCGTGCGAGTGCGAGGCACTGGTGCAGTTCCAGACGAACACTGTGGCCATCCTGCAGAGCCTGACAGAGAAAAATATCCTTTATGGTGAAGCCTGGGCTGGTTTGGGTGCAGGGAACTGGGGACAGAGCCCACCCGGGGAAGGGAGGGAGAGTTAACAGGGCTGGGCAGAATTTTAGGCTTCTTCAAGGGGAAAAAGCTCTTTGCCCCCCACCCCGTCTGGCTCACGCTGTTTCCTTAGCACATTCACTTGCTCAGATGACAGCCAGACTTGAAGAGTTGGAAAAGCAGATTGCCAACAAGAAGTGATCCTGGCAGAGGGCTGCAGCCCTGGGATGGGGCACAGGGATGTACAGTAGCTACATGGCATTGTTATTGCTAGGTAATGGTAAAGCATCAGTGTTTGTTCTTATATCTCAAAATCCACGGGGCGATGTGGATTGTATTTAAAAAAAAAATACTGAGAACACCAGGAAGGACCTTGATCAAAACCTCTGCTGTGAAGCCAAGGGGTTTCACCCGTCACTGTTGCCTCCCAGCTGGAAGGTCTGGCATGAGGGGAGATGACTGTGTGGCCAGGCAGGTCTTTGGGCAGATGTGACACCCGGCCTTTCCAAGGAGCAACCAGGATGACCCAGCCCTGCACAGCCCCCCCAGAGCCTGGCAAGCTGCTTTGCAAGAGGAAAAACCTACAATGGTGTCACCCTGAGAGTTTCTCTTGTCTCAGTGTCTGCTGCCAAGGGGTGGGGCAAGAAGAGACGGGTGGCACAGGCAGGGCCAGCAATGCCTGTCCCGCTCCTGCCATGGTGCCCAGGTGGGCTCCCATGGGAAAGTGGGTGGCAGGAATTGTCAGATCCCCTTGCCCTGGTTGGGCAGAATTGTTTGGGAACTGGTATTATCTTGTCTGGTTTTATAATCACATAGCAAAATGGTCATTATTCTACCAATATGTATGTGTGTGTATATATCTATGTATATTTAATTTTGAGAGCAGAGCAGTGCTATTTTGAAACTCATCTTTTCTATAAAGGAATTTCTCTCCTGACAATAAACCCCCTGAAGATTTGTATGCCCCGTGCCTCTCCTTTCAGCAGGGCGTCAGAGTCCCAGAGATATCTCTGCATCAGGATGGGGGTCTCTGGCTTTTGCAAGGTCTGCTGTGCTCAGGCTCCACCAATCCTTTGGGGAAATCTTTGCTGGGTGAGCAAGCCAGGGGCACGGCTTGAACTGAAGGAGGGCGATTTAGGGTCGATCTGAGGGAGATGTTTTCTTCCAGTCAGGCTGGAGGGGACTGAGGGGGCTCCATCCCTGGGAACGTTGAAGGGCCGGTTGGACGGAGCCCTCAGCAACCTGGGGTGGTGGGAGGTTGCTCAGGTTGGAAGGAGATGATTTTTAGGGTCCCTTCCAAGACAAACCGTTCAAGGATTCCATCATTCTCTGGTCCCCATCCCCACAGCTCCTGTGCCATCCCAGCTGCCAGAGCTGTGCCCGTGTTCCCTGTGGAATGGCCAGCACCCAGCAGCGAGCACAGCGCAGCCATTCCCCTGCTGCCATCACACCTTTGTGCAGCTCCCAGTGCAGCCTCTGCGCTGACCAACCCTGGCTGTGCTCTGAGACAGCCCTTCCCCC